>NC_092224.1:14054348-14344348 GCF_036320965.1 Panulirus ornatus
AAATCTTGGTTACAGGCCTATAACACTACACCCCAAGCAGTACTACCACTACTCCTGTCACTAATACTACCACTAAAAACCGATTCCACCGCCACTACAACGAATATTATTGTCAGTTCTACTATCGTTATCACTGAAATAACTTACGATATCAGTCCTGCTACCACTGATACCAACACTACTACGACTACTACCACCACTGCTACCACCCCTGCTGCAAATACTTCTACCACTACCACGCTTACTGCTACCATTACTGCTACAACCAATGCTACTACCACTATTACCACTATTGCCAGTGCTACTACCACACTACCAGCAGTGCAACCATTACCATCAATACTGCAACTACCACCAGTGCTACTACCACTACTACCAATATTGCTACCACCACTACCAATACTTCTACCACTACTACCAACACTACTACCACTTCTACCAATACTACTACCACTTCCACCAATACTACTACCAATTCTACCAATACGACTACCACTATTATCAATACTACTACCACTTCTACCAATACGACTACCACTATTATCAATACTACTACCACTTCTACCAATACTACTACCACTTCCACCAATACTACTACCAATTCTACCAATACGACTACCACTACTATCAATACTACTACCACTTCTACCAATACGACTACCACTATTATCAATACTACTACCACTTCTACCAATACTACTACCACTATTATCAATACTACTACCACTTCTACCAATACTACTACCACTTCCACCAATACTACTACCACTTCCACCAATACTACTACCACTTCTACCAATACGACTACCACTATTATCAATACTACTACCACTTCTACCAATACTACTACCACTTCCACCAATACTACTACCAATTCTACCAATACGACTACCACTACTATCAATACTACTACCACTTCTACCAATACTACTACCACTTCTACCAATACTACTACCATTACTATCAGTACTACTACCACTTCTACCAATACTACTACCACTACTATCAATACTACTACCACTACTATCAATACTACTACCACTACTATCAATACTACTACAATTACTACCAATACTACTACACCACTACCAATACTACTACCACCACTACTATCAATACTACTACAATTACTGCCAATACTACTACAATTACTACCAATACTACTACCACCACTACTATCAATACTACTACAATTACTACCAATACTACTACAATTACTACCAATACTACTACCACCACTACTATCAATACTACTACAATTACTACCAATACTACTACAATTACTACCAATACTACTACAATTACTACCAATACTACTACCACCACTACCAATACTACTACTATTACTGCTTTATTTACTAGTCCGTCCCATATATCTCCATTTTTACTGTAGTTTTTCATTATATTCTGACCTTTGGTTCTCTCTATCAGTCCTTCGTATTTCCTTAATTACTCTTATTTGATTCTCCTCCTTCCTCTTGTCCTTTATATCTGCTCCATCTGTCTCCTCGTTTTCTTCTTATTTTTCTTCTCCTCATCTTTGCCTATCTCTTTTTTCTTATTCTGTTTTCACGTCTCTTTCTCTCTTCTCTTCCGGGTCATGTTAACTCTCATCTTCACTTTTGTTCATGTTCTCATATTCTTACTTGTTCCTCTTATCACTTCCCTCCCCCCCCCCCCCTCACATTCTCTCCACTCCACCTCCTCCACCTCTGCCTTCACCTCCTCCGCCTCTACCTCATCCACTACATCCACCCCCTCCACCCATCCACCTCCACTTCCTGCTCCTTTCTCTCCACTCAATACTTTTACCATCACTGCTGTGACAATCACAGATCTGACTAACAATTGTGACAAATTCAGTTCTGAAAAAAGTTGACAGACATATTCAAGACAAACACAACTGTGACATAAACATTTGTGACGAGCAGTCAAGACAAATACAGTTGTGACAAACACTAGTGTGACAAAAACAGTTGTGACAAATAAAACTGTGACTAAATTGCGACAAACGTAGTTGTAACAAACACATGTGACGAATACTCTTGAGGCAAACACAGTTGTGACAAACAGTTGTGACAAACACAAATGCATTATAAATAACTATGATAAACACAGTTATGACAAACACATTTGTGACAAACACAATTCTGACAAACACATTTGTAACAAACAAGTTCTGACAAACATGCTTGTCACAAACATTTGTTATAACACAATTGTGACAAATACAGTAACGACCAACACGTTTTTGACAAACACAGTTATGACAAACACACGTGACAAACGCACTTACGACAAACATAGTTGTAACAAACATATTTGTGACAACACAGTTTTTACAAATCAGTTTTCACGAATATGGTCGTAACGAACATATTTGAGACAAACACAGTTTTGACAAACGCACTCGGTATACAAAAATAGTTGTGAGAAACACATTTATGATAGTTTTGAAACACACACTTGGCACAGAATGAGCTGTAACAAAAACGTATGTGACAAACACACTTCTGTTATGACAAAGTTGTAGTTGTGATAGAGAATGCAACACAACCCATTGTGAAAATAATAGTTGTGGTAGAGTTGTGACAAGCAGTTATATGGATCACAACCGTCAGTGCTTCCCCTACACACCTCGGCCCAGTAGACTTGTAGTGGTTTGCGTCACTTGCCAAGGCGTCCGTGTGTCTGTCCGTTCGTGTGTTTAGGCGTCCGTGTGTCTGTCCGTTCGTGTGTTCAGGCGTCCGTGTGTCTGTCCGTTCGTGTGTTTAGGCGTCATTGTGTCTGTCCGTTCGTGTGTTTAGGCGTCCGTGTGTCTGTCCGTCCGTGCGTGTGTCCGTCCGGTGACGTAAGCAATATATGGCCAAGGTGAACAACACGCCCCATCTGGGGCTGGCCAGGGCACATAACCCCACGGGTGAAACGCGACCTTCACCTTTCCGTTCGAGGCCATTAGAGACGTGTACGTTGACAGCCGCGCGTCGCTTCGCTAGAGATCTGCCCTTCTAGCCCGGCCAAGACTATGAAGATTTTCTGAAGTTATTGTCCAACTGAGGAAGGGAAGAGAGGCGGGTAATAAGGCGCATCTATAGTGCCAAGATGCCAAAATTATATATATATATATATATATATATATATATATTTTTTTTTTTTTTTTTTTTTTTTTTTTATACTTTGTCGCTGTCTCCCGCGTTTGCAAGGTAGCGCAAGGAAACAGACGAAAGAAATGGCCCAACCCCCCCCCCCCCATACACATGTACATACACACGTCCACACACGCAAATATACATACCTACACAGCTTTCCATGGTTTACCCCAGACGCTTCACATGCCTTGCTTCAATCCACTGACAGCACGTCAACCCCTGTATACCACATGACTCCAATTCACTCTATTTCTTGCCCTCCTTTCACCCTCCTGCATGTTCAGGCCCCGATCACACAAAATCTTTTTCACTCCATCTTTCCACCTCCAATTTGGTCTCCCTCTTCTCCTCGTTCCCTCCACCTCCGACACATATATCCTCTTGGTCAATCTCTCCTCACTCATTCTCTCCATGTGCCCAAACCATTTCAAAACACCCTCTTCTGCTCTCTCAACCACGCTCTTTTTATTTCCACACATCTCTCTTACCCTTACGTTACTTACTCGATCAAACCACCTCACACCACACATTGTCCTCAAACATCTCATTTCCAGCACATCCATCCTCCTGCGCACATCTCTATCCATAGCCCACGCCTCGCAACCATACAGCATTGTTGGAGCCACTATTCCCTCAAACATACCCATTTTTGCTTTCCGAGATAATGTTCTCGACTTCCACACATTTTTCAAGGCTCCCAAAATTTTCGCCCCCTCCCCCACCCTATGATCCACTTCCGCTTCCATGGTTCCATCCGCTGACAGATCCACTCCCAGATATCTAAAACACTTCACTTCCTCCAGTTTTTCTCCATTCAAACTCACCTCCCAATTGACTTGACCCTCACCCCTACTGTACCTAATAACCTTGCTCTTATTCACATTTACTCTCAACTTTCTTCTTCCACACACTTTACCAAACTCAGTCACCAGCTTCTGCAGTTTCTCACATGAATCAGCCACCAGCGCTGTATCATCAGCGAACAACAATTGACTCACTTCCCAAGCTCTCTCATCCCCAACAGACTTCATACTTGCCCCTCTTTCCAGGACTCTTGCATTTACCTCCTTTACAACCCCATCCATAAACAAATTAAACAACCATGGAGACATCACACACCCCTGCCGCAAACCTACATTCACTGAGAACCAATCACTTTCCTCTCTTCCTACACGTACACATGCCTTACATCCTCGATAAAAACTTTTCACTGCTTCTAACAACTTGCCTCCCACACCATATATTCTTAATACCTTCCACAGAGCATCTCTATCAACTCTATCATATGCCTTCTCCAGATCCATAAATGCTACATACAAATCCATTTGCTTTTCTAAGTATTTCTCACATACATTCTTCAAAGCAAACACCTGATCCACACATCCTCTACCACTTCTGAAACCGCACTGCTCTTCCCCAATCTGATGCTCTGTACATGCCTTCACCCTCTCAATCAATACCCTCCCATATAATTTACCAGGAATACTCAACAAACTTATACCTCTGTAATTTGAGCACTCACTCTTATCCCCTTTGCCTTTGTACAATGGCACTATGCACGCATTCCGCCAATCCTCAGGCACCTCACCATGAGTCATACATACATTAAATAACCTTACCAACCAGTCAACAATACAGTCACCCCCTTTCTTAATAAATTCCACTGCAATACCATCCAAACCTGCTGCCTTGCCGGCTTTCATCTTCCGCAAAGCTTTTACTACCTCTTCTCTGTTTACCAAATCATTTTCCCTAACCCTCTCACTTTGCACACCACCTCGACCAAAACACCCTATATCTGCCACTCTGTCATCAGACACATTCAACAAACCTTCAAAATACTCATTCCATCTACTTCTCACATCACCGCTACTTGTTATCACCTCCCCATTTACGCCCTTCACTGAAGTTCCCATTTGCTCCCTTGTCTTACGCACCCTATTTACCTCCTTCCAGAACATCTTTTTATTCTCCCTAAAATTTACTGATAGTCTCTCACCCCAACTCTCATTTGCCCTTTTTTTCACCTCTTGCACCTTTCTCTTGACCTCCTGTCTCTTTCTTTTATACTTCTCCCACTCAATTGCATTTTTTCCCTGCAAAAATCGTCCAAATGCCTCTCTCTTCTCTTTCACTAATACTCTTACTTCTTCATCCCACCACACACTACCCTTTCTAAACAGCCCACCTCCCACTCTTCTCATGCCACAAGCATCTTTTGCGCAATCCATCACTGATTCCCTAAATACATCCCATTCCTCCCCGACTCCCCTTACTTCCATTGTTCTCACCTTTTTCCATTCTGTACACAGTCTCTCCTGGTACTTCCCCACACAGGTCTCCTTCCCAAGCTCACTTACTCTCACCACCTTCTTCACCCCAACATTCACTCCTCTTTTCTGAAAACCCATACAAATCTTCACCTTAGCCTCCACAAGATAATGATCAGACATCCCTCCAGTTGCACCTCTCAGCACATTAACATCCAAAAGTCTCTCTTTCGCACGCCTGTCAATTAACACGTAATCCAATAACGCTCTCTGGCCATCTCTCCTACTTACATAAGTATACTTATGTATATCTCGCTTTTTAAACCAGGTATTCCCAATCATCAGTCCTTTTTCAGCACATAAATCTACAAGCTCTTCACCATTTCCATTTACAACACTGAACACCCCATGCATACCAATTATTCCCTCAACTGCCACATTACTCACCTTTGCATTCAAATCACCCATCACTATAACCCGGTCTCGTGCATCAAAACCGCTAACACACTCATTTAGCTGCTCCCAAAACACTTGCCTCTCATGATCTTTCTTCTCATGCCCAGGTGCATATGCACCAATAATCACCCACCTCTCTCCATCAACTTTCAATTTTACCCATATTAATCGAGAATTTACTTTCTTACATTCTATCACATACTCCCACAACTCCTGTTTCAGGAGTATTGCTACTCCTTCCCTTGCTCTTGTCCTCTCACTAACCCCTGACTTCACTCCCCAGACATTTCCAAACCACTCTTCCCCTTTACCCTTGAGCTTCGTTTCACTCAGAGCCAAAACATCCAGGTTCCTTTCCTCAAACATACTACCTATCTCTCCTTTTTTCACATCTTGGTTACATCCACACACATTTAGGCACCCCACTCTGAGCCTTCGAGGAGGATGATCACTCCCCGCGTGACTCCTTCTTCTGTTTCCCATTTTAGAAAGTTAATACAAGGAGGGGAGGATTTCCGGCCCCCCGCTCCCGTCCCCTCTAGTCGCTTTCTACGACACGCGAGGAATACGTGGGAAGTATTCTTTCACCCCTATCCCCAGGGATAATATACATACATATACACACATACACACACACACACACACACACACACATATGCACATACACACACACACACATAGCCAGAGGTTGAACCATTATGTGACATTCATTTTTTTTCATTCATTTCAAGCTAAAAGTTTGTTTCTAAATTGTTCTTACATTCTTCATATGTATATATATGTATATGTATATATATATATATATACACATATATCCACCCTGAGAACTTCTACCCATGTACAGTCCCCCCTCAATATATATATATATATATATATATATATATTTTTTTTTTTTTTTTTTTTTTTATACTTTGTCGCTGTCTCCCGCGTTTGCGAGGTAGCGCAAGGAAACAGACGAAAGAAATGGCCCAACCCCCCCCCCCCCCCCCATACACATGTATATACATACGTCCACACACGCAAATATACATACCTACACAGCTTTCCATGGTTTACCCCAGACGCTTCACATGCCTTGATTCAATCCACTGACAGCACGTCAACCCCGGTATACCACATCGCTCCAATTCACTCTATTCCTTGCCCTCCTTTCACCCTCCTGCAAGTTCAGGCCCCGATCACACAAAATCTTTTTCACTCCATCTTTCCACCTCCAATTTGGTCTCCCTCTTCTCCTCGTTCCCTCCACCTCCGACACATATATCCTCTTGGTCAACCTTTCCTCACTCATTCTCTCCATGTGCCCAAACCATTTCAAAACACCCTCTTCTGCTCTCTCAACTACGCTCTTTTTATTTCCACACATCTCTCTCACCCTTACGTTACTTACTCGATCAAACCACCTCACACCACACATTGTCCTCAGACATCTCATTTCCAGCACATCCATCCTCCTGCGCACAACTCTATCCATAGCCCACGCCTCGCAACCATACAACATTGTTGGAACCACTATTCCTTCAAACATACCCATTTTTGCTTTCCGAGATAATGTTCTCGACTTCCACACATTCTTCAAGGCTCCCAGAATTTTCGCCCCCTCCCCCACCCTATGGTCCACTTCTGCTTCCATGGTTCCATCCGCTGCCAGATCCACTCCCAGATATCTAAAACACTTCACTTCCTCCAGTTTTTCTCCATTCAAACTCACCTCCCAATTTACTTGACCCTCACCCCTACTGTACCTAATAACCTTGCTCTTATTCACATTTACTCTTAACTTTCTTCTTCCACACACTTTATCAAACTCCGTCACCAGCTTCTGCAGTTTCTCACATGAATCAGCCACCAGCGCTGTATCATCAGCGAACAACAACTGACTCACTTCCCAAGCTCTCTCATCCCCAACAGACTTCATACTTGCCCCTCTTTCCAAGACTCTTGCATTTACCTCCCTAACAACCCCATCCATAAACAAATTAAACAACCATGGAGACATCACACACCCCTGCCGCAAACCTACATTCACTGAGAACCAATCACTTTCCTCTCTTCCTACACGTACACATGCCTTACATCCTCGATAAAAACTTTTCACTGCTTCTAACAACTTGCCTCCCACACCATATATTCTTAATACCTTCCACAGAGCATCTCTATCAACTCTATCATATGCCTTCTCCAGATCCATAAATGCTACATACAAATCCATTTGCTTTTCTAAGTATTTCTCACATACATTCTTCAAAGCAAACACCTGATCCTCACATCCTCTACCACTTCTGAAACCACACTGCTCTTCCCCAATCTGATGCTCTGTACATGCCTTCACCCTCTCAATCAATACCCTCCCATACAATTTACCAGGAATACTCAACAAACTTATACCTCTGTAATTTGAGCACTCACTCTTATCCCCTTTTCCTTTGTACAATGGCACTATGCACGCATTCCTCCAATCCTCAGTGATATATATATATATATATATATATATATATATATATATATATATATATATATATATATATATATATATTTCTTTCATACTGTTCGCCATCTCCCGCATTAGCGAGGTTGCGTTAAGAACAGAGGACTGGGCCTCTGAGGGAATATCCTCACCTGGCCCCCTTCTCTGTTCCTTCTTTTGGAAAATTAAAAAAAAAAAAAACAAGAGGGGAGGACTTCCAGTCCCCCCTCTCCCTTCCCTTTAAGTCGCCTTCTACGACACGCAGGGAATACGTGGGAAGTATTCTTTCTTCCCTATCCCCAGGGATATATATATATATATATATATATATATATATATATATATATATATATATATATATATATATATATATGTATATATGGATTATTATTCATCATGGCAAATGTGTGATCTGGGATGGTGAGTAAACAGAGGAAGGAGTTTTCTTCTTCCAAAGTTTGGGCTGGTGTAGGAAGTCATCTCCCCCGTTCCTTATCCTCGACCTACCGTGTACCACATATACTCTGCCGTGTTCCCTTGCTTTCTGTGACCGCCACTTATACCGCTGGCCAGCTGGGCCTACTGTATAAAGCCCTCAAGACTGTTTATCATTTCCTCGGCGCGTATGTAGGCAGCTTCACCGGCTTTTTTTACTTGCTGGTTCATGAGCACTGTCACTGTATATGACCTTACTGGAACACTGATTTTTTACAGGTCACTCAGGCCTATAAGGGATCTGCTATGGACGATGTCAGGTCATGTGAGGTTAACACTTTTACTATTACCTTACATCTAAGATAGTGATGCGAACTATATGGTCACTTCAGCACTACATCACCTCTGTTATTCTTACAATCTGATATTTTGTTCATTACTAACCACACACTTGTAAGAAAGTATCCTTAATTGGTTTATCCTCGAGACAAGAGCGAGGCTTGGGAGGACCATGTGTTACGAAGACTCCTAACCCTGGTAACAGAGGCTGTATTGCAGTTCCTCCGTCATAAGACTAAATTCTTTCTTCCTAGTTATTACATTCCTAACATGTAACTAATTACTACACATTAATCCCTCAAAACTGTCGTACAGACGTGAACAGACTGAACAACCATGTTTATCCTCTCATCTGTTTTCACTCCTGCTTGGTTCTGAACAAGAATTCTCATGTTTACACAGGAGGTGGTTGAGGTCGCCCTAAGGTTTACAGACACACACACACACACACACACACACACACACACAAGCCTCCCTATCTACCAGCTTGTTTATATATATGTATATATATATATATATATATATATATATATATATATATATAGAGAGAGAGAGAGAGAGAGAGAGAGAGAGAGAGAGAGAGAGAGAGAGAGGGTACGCACCTCCAATTTAAGTCTAAGGGACCTGTGTCGTCATTAAAGAGAATAAAATTCTTTCTCGATTATTAAAATGTTCCTTCTCCATCCAGAATGTTTCTCTTCTATGATACTGAGTCATAAAAAATTTTAGTAAAGTAAGTTTAATTCCTATGTTGATGAGTTCCCCTAATTTCTTGGAGAAAGGACGAGCATTGAAACGCACTTAGATTTCTTCGCCTGAGAGCCAAGCTGAGGCAGTGAAATGGCAAACTGTTCGTTCTTTTGTTCTACGTTCAGTTGATAAGCTGGGAAGTAAAGTCATTCAGGATAACACAGGTTCGAACATCACTGAACCAAGACGAAGAAAACTATATTGTTGTTCTATGATTACTTGAGTCCTAGATCTCTATATACGAATCAACCAAAGCTGAAGCGAATATATTGTCCCCCACCAGTAGCTTGCCCCTCCGCCAGGCATGGAATGTTACAATTTCCTGGCTGCTTCTCACTCTCATCAGACATATGGAGGTGAGGTCCTCCTTCTACAGGTAATCACCAGAAGCCAGACTTGTTGAAGTGATGTCATCCATCTCATTATGTCTGGCGCACAAGTCCAATTGAACCTTTGCTACAAATCCAAGCTTGTTGGCCTTAGACCCCCACCTGGTCACCTGCTTCCCCGCCCCAGATGCACCAGGATTCAGAGCAGATGAGGAAGCAAGACGGAAGTCTGCCCCAAGACGAAGACCACATGGGTCAGAGGAAAACGTTTCCGACACCAAATAGGAAGTTTCCCTGTAGGGAAAACCTCTACAGATGGTAAGTGTTGTCCTTCATCCTGTAAGCAATAATCTGATCCAACGCGAACAAGGTCCACGAAGATGTGGACCTGGAAAATTACCGCCTGAGTTTTCTCGAACCCAGTCTTCAGGGATGAAGTCAGGATCTGTTTGGCTCCGTTGGTCTTCTGGAAACATATCAGACACCAGTTCACTGAAAGCTGCGACAAGAGAGCTAAATCTGTGACGAAGTGCGGATGAAATTTCGTCGCTAGTCTGAAACTGATGACCAATTCTTTCCAGTGGGAGTCAACAACGAAGCAGACGTTCACAATCTCGGACATCAATTTCGACTCTTCGTATCCAGCAACGTGCAGGTACAGGGACATTTTCTTTCCTCTGTAGATAGTAAGACGTGAAAATATTTACACTTGAATGGCAGTTTTTCTCTTCAGGTGAATATATGACAAACTAAGTATTCCTTGTAACACATGTCCCCCTACAGGGCAACACCCGTAACACATGTCCTGCTAGCGGGCAACACTCATCTGCCTCCCGTCCACGAGTTCTGTGGTCCACCCACCACTGTCCTCCTCCACCCATTAATGCCCTCCTCCGCCCACCACCCATTACCATACACAAGCACTCCGCCCAGCATCATCCTCCCACCCGCACCTTGTGCAGGACACCACACACACCCGCCCCATCACCACCCACCTTAACTGTGTGTGTGTGTGTGTGTGTGTGTGTGTGTGTGTGTGTGTGTGTGTGTGTGTAGGAGGTGGGGGACTGGTTGTGTGTCGAGGACGGTATTGCCAGTGGTTGTAGTAACCAGAATATGGCTGTTGTAGGTGGGGTATCATTTTTTGGTAGTGGTTGTAATAGCCAGGCTCTGAATGTTGTAGGTGGTGTGTTGTTGTTGTTGTTGTCAGTAAGGTTGTGAGTGACGAATCTTTGGGAGGAGGAACACTATTGTCGTCGCCAGTGGTGTTGTAAATGTTCTTGGGAGTGATACTAGGGTTGTGGACAGTGCTTCCTTATGTGAGGATGTGGATGGTGTTGCTGGTCGTGTTGTTGATGTGGGTGGTGATTTGGTGGTGTTGCTGGTCGTGTTGGTAATGTTGGTGGTGATTTGGTGGTGTTGCTGGTCGTGTTGTTGATGTGGGTGGTGATTTGGTGGTGTTGCTGGTCGTGTTGGTGATGTTGGTGGTGTTGCTGGTCGTGTTGGTGATGTTAGTGGTGATTTGGTGGTGTTGCTGGTCGTGTTGGTGATGTGGGTGGTGATTTGGTGGTGTTGCTGGTCGTGTTGGTGATGTTGGTGGTGGTAATGTGGGCGGTGTTTGCTGGTTGTGGATCAGGGTGGCAGAAAAAGACAGGACGGAGATGGAGTTGTACTCTGGTACGTTTTGGCATTCAGCCTCGCTCACACAGACCAACAACATGGGAAGAAAATGCATCGTCTCCATGAGGAACAAACTTGTGTCTTAGACAAGGGAACAAATGGGAACATCAGTGAAGGGGGCTAATGGGGAGGTGATCACAAGTAGTGGTGACATGAGAAGGCGATGGAGTGAGTATTTTGAAGGTTTGTTGAATGTGTTTGATGAATAGACAAGTTAATCTGGCTCATCATGCAATAGATAGACCTTTAATCTAGTTTTGGGGGGTTTGAAAACAAGGGATAACTTGGCTGGCGTCTATACGGGTCTTCCCCTGATTGTCTGGTGTCGACTACTGCCTCCTTTGATGACGACCCCACTCGTCTTCCCACCACCGCTTTTGACAAGCAAAACAATTCTTCCCGGTGATTTACTACGTTATTTGTTGGTATATATATATTCAGCCACAGCTGCTTTTCTCATCCACGTATCCAGGCCTCTGTGGATTACCGTGGCTCCTCGCCATTTCAGCAGGTGTCCACATTCATGTGAGTGTAGGACAAGCCAGCTCGGGTCCGATGCAGACGGACGTCCACTCTCGGTTCATACAGTCTTTCTGTGGTGGTGATGTGGTGGTGGTGCTAGTAGTGTTGGTGGTGCTGGTGGTGATGTGGTGGTGGTGCTAGTAGTGTTGGTGGTGCTGGTGGTGATGTGGTGGTGGTGCTAGTAGTGTTGGTGGTGCTGGTGGTGATGTGGTGGTGGTGCTAGTAGTGTTGGTGGTGATGGTGGTGATGTGGTGGTGGTGCCAGTAGTGTTGGTGGTGCTGGTGGTGATGTGGTGGTGGTGCCAGTAGTGTTGGTGGTGCTGGTGGTGATGTGGTGGTGGTGCCAGTAGTGTTGGTGGTGATGGTGGTCGTGATATGGATGGTGTTGATGGTAGTGTTGGTGATGGTGATAATGTTACGTCTGGACGGGTTATCACAGTGATGGTAGTAACGGCGTTGTTTGTGATGGTTTGATGGCACTGCTGGTGTTCTGATGGCACTGCTGCTGTTCTGATGGCACAGCTAGTTTCTAGTGGCACTACTGAAATTCCGATGGCACTCCTAGTGTTCTGATGGCCCGACTGGTGTTGTGATGGCACAGTAGGAGTTCTGATGGTACTTCTGGTGTTCTGATGGCACTGCTGGTGTTCTGATGGCACTGCTGGTGTTCTGATGGCACTGCTAGTTTCTAATGACACTGCTGGAATTCCGACGGCACTGTTGTTGTTCTGATGGCACTGCTGGTGTTCTGGTGGCACAGCGGGAGTTCTGATGGCACTGCTGGTTTTCTGATGACACTGGCCGTGTTCTTATGGCACTGCTAGTATTCTTATGGCACTGTTGGTGTTTTTGATCCTCTTGTCTTAACGGTAGCATTGCCAGAGGCGCGTCTGGGTGTGTTCTTGGCGTTGGTGTGGGCGGTAGAGGCCCTGGTTCCTGGTTGTTGTGGTGAGTGCTGGTGTCAGAGGTGGTGACTGGGTGGTAGAGGCCCTGGTTCCTGGTCGTTGTGGTGAGTGCTGGTGTCAGAGGTGGTGACTGGGCGGTAGAGGCCCTGGTTCCTGGTCGTTGTGGTGAGTGCTGGTGTCAGAGGTGGTGACTGGGTGGTAGAGGCCCTGGTTCCTGGTTGTTGTGGTGAGTGCTGGTGTCAGAGGTGGTGACTGGGTGGTAGAGGCCCTGGTTCCTGGTTGTTGTGGTGAGTGCTGGTGTCAGAGGTGGTGACTGGGTGGTAGAGGCCCTTGTTCCTGGTTGTTGTGGTGAGTGCTGGTGTCAAAGGTGGTGACTGGGTGGTAGAGGCCCTGGTTCCTGGTCGTTGTGGTGAGTGCTGGTGTCAGAGGTGGTGACTGGGCGGTAGAGGCCCTGGTTCCTGGTTGTTGTGGTGAGTGCTGGTGTCAGAGGTGGTGAGTGGGTGGTAGAGGCCCTGGTTCCTGGTTGTTGTGGTGAGTGCTGGTGTCAGAGGTGGTGACTGGGTGGTAGAGGCCCTGGTTCCTGGTTGTTGTGGTGAGTGCTGGTGTCAGAGGTGGTGACTGGGTGGTAGAGGCCCTGGTTCCTGGTTGTTGTGGTGAGTGCTGGTGTCAGAGGTGGTGACTGTGGTCGTGTAGCTATTGACCCCGTGGCAGGACGTGGGAGAGCGGGACAACAGACTGGCCTGATCATGTATGACGAGGTCCTCTGCTGCAGGACAATAGTAGTATTCCATATTCCAAATCCATATAGATGGAGACGGGATATTGAAGCAGAAACCTCCTCTCCCAGTGCATCACTATAGATGGCGGGATGAGAGTAAAGCAGAGCGCTCTTCCCCACCCACCACGACAGATGGAGACAGGAGAGTAAAGCAGAGATCATTAGATCATTTGTTTTATGTCTTGAGATGTACTGTTACGCTTCGCTTTGACAATCTCTAATGAGAGTCTGCTCCAGCGTTTTGTACCTCACCTGAAAGAAAAGATAAGTTTTGTCCTTTCTTGAACTTCATGTCGTTATTTCTGGTTATTGTATCTCTCTATATAATGTTAACAAGTCATCTTAAGTCATCAAGGTTAGTTCGTATTTTTTGCACTTGTTTCTATTTGACCCCGTCAAAGTTTCGACTTTACTGCAAGACTAATGATAGGTTTATGAGTCGTACTTCATTAGGTTGATATTTGAGTGGTGGAATTAGCTGTATCTTTTGTATTTTGCCTCAGTTTTTCATGACGTTTCACAAAATGTGATGGTCAGTGCTGAACACCGTCGTCAAAATGTGGTCTGAGCAGGAAATTGTTAAGCGCTAGCGTTGTGTCTCGTTTTCTAATTTACATTTCTAGCTGGGAAACTTAATACTCACTTAACTTTGTCGTATGTAGCTAAGCGTTAGTTTATGCTTTCCATATCATTACTGATTATTATCAGTAAAAGGTTGTTTCTCTTCTCGTGTTTCCAGTAATGGCTAACCAAATATATCACATTCGTGTTTCACATTTTAGTCTCCAGAATGCATCACTTTGGATTCATCTCCATTGCAGTCCATATTCATGTCTGACCACAACGTCAGTTTGTCTAAATCACTTGACACCATTAAGCAACCTTCCGTTGTTCCGGTATTGTTTTGTAATCTCTTATCATCAGCAGATATAGAGATGGCACTGGTGAGTCCTGTCTCCAGACCATGAATGTAGGAAATAGAGGTAATGTAGCCCAGAGTTGTATGGTACAGTGAATGCTACTGGAGTAGATGAGAGAGAGAGAGCGCCATGTGGACGAGACAAGAATTCAAATGTTGCCACGACCTGGCCTTCACTATCACCTCAAGACCTCTGACGTTGTGTTCAGCACTGGAGACTGTCTCCTGGGACCTGAGGAAGCCAGGGTAACGATGACATCTCCACCAGGAATGCTCGATACTGACCCATAGAATCACCGACCAAATTCCTTCTTCCAAGTACCAGGGAAAATAATTGAGAGAATAATGAACCTTTGATCAATACAAGAAGACAGCAGCCTCCCTGACCACAGTCAGTGTGGCTCCGGGAAGGGTAAGAGCACCACATCTGCGAGCGCCGATCGCCAAAGAGATACAGAAAGACAATGCATTTACCAGAGGCCGAGGAATACACTCTACAGTCATACAGACATACGTATCTTCAGCCAAGTGTAGATGGAGCAGCGGCCCTCAGCAGGAACCATTACAGTTAGGTACGTATTTCAGGAATCATAGAGAAACTACAATGCAAAGTTTCCTTTGCCAACTTCACGACGTAATCGCCAACAACTTCAGAACATCTCTAAAATCACCTTTACTATCTAGGTTCCCAATATTTCGTCAAGCTCTTCGGTGAGTCTACACGTGTTCTGTACAAAAAAAACACACCGCCTAAGTGGAGCAAAACAGCGCCCTCTTTAAGTACTTCCCGTGTTAATTATCAGCCGCTTAGAAGACTTTGTTTAAGGTAACGTACTGTCACCTACTGTTTTTTTTCTTTAGCTTCCACAGCAGACATTTACCCTTCAGCAAGGAACGTGAGGTGTGGACATCTGTCACGCAGACGACGACAGTCGATTAGTAACCTGCAACGACACACTCCCCGAACACACCCACATAGTACAGTCAGTCACCCAGACTCAACATCTTCGAGAAAGACAAGAAAAGTAGAGTATAGAAATAGGCTAAGTTCATCACTGTAATGCTAGAGGGGGATAAAACCAAGCCACACCCACACAGGTGGTAACCAGACGATGGACCAGGGGAGTTGTCACATCCTGGTCCACGACGCCAACATGACGAGGCATCACAACAAACCACGTTAACCACAGAGCTGCACAGGGTTGAGGAACCCTGACGAGCCAGCACAGGTCGGTGGCATCTACTGGAAAGGCAAGAAGTACACCTGGCTGAGTCTATGGTCCTCTCCATGATCACCTGCTCCTCACTGTCGACACACCAGACCTCCACATCGCGCACCCTGAAACTACGGAGTCTACGAGATAAAGGTAATGTAGCCCAGAGTTGTATGGTACAGTGAATGCTACTGGAGTAGATGACATGGCTCTACGAGTCTTCTACAACGAAACCACTGATGAATAACATCAACTACTTTAAGTAATTATATACTTCATATCAGCAGCCCTGAGAGGATGACAGATACCAGAAAACATCGGCCACATGAACTATACATATTTTCAAGACCATGACAACATCATTGATATGGAACCCAGATGGTTTTCATGAGGTTTCAGTACCAAGAGAAATGCTCCAGCCGTCCATCTATATACATAGGAAATAAAGTTTAGCCATTTTCCTTCCTGAGCCAACAAACGACACACACACACACACACACACACACACACACACACACACACACACACACACACACACACACACCTCGGTTGCCCTGGGTGTATATAAACGTGACACCAAAAGTTCATGTCCAGAAACCAGCCCCACACCAGTTAACTCTACACCATACATCTGTACCGTTCACTCTGTACCGTGCGTCTGTACCGTTCATTCTGTACCATACTATTGTTACCAATCACTCTGTACCATGTATCTGTACCACTCATTCTGCACCTTTATCTGTACCGTTCATTCTGTACCATATATCTGTACCGTTCATTCTGTACCATATATCTGTACCGTTCATTCTGTACCATGTATCTGTACCGTTCATTCTGTACCATATATCTGTACCGTTCATTCTGTACCATGTATCTGTACCGTTCATTCTGTACCATATATCTGTACCGTTCATTCTGTGCCATACATCTGTACCATTCATTCTGCACCATGTATCTGTACCGTTCATTCTGTACCATATATCTGTACCGTTCATTCTGTACCATATATCTGTACCGTTCATTATGTACCATATATCTGTACCGTTTATTATGTACCATATATCTGTACCGTTCATTCTGTACCATGTATCCACCGTTCATTCTGTACCATATATCTGTACCGTTCATTCTGTACCATATATCTGTACCGTTCATTCTGTACCATATATCTGTACCGTTCATTCTGTACCATGTATCTGTACCGTTCATTCTGTACCATATATCTGTACCGTTCATTCTGTGCCATACATCTGTACCATTCATTCTGCACCATGCATATGTACCGTTCATTCTGTACCATATATCTGTACCGTTCATTACGTAAACTATCTTCTGTTTCTCGACTGTACCTCACCCTGTCACACCCTTCCTATCCCCCCCAACCAGTAAAGAACAAATGTAGGAATTGTGGGCTTTGTCTTGTTAGTGTGTTGTTGTTTGTGTTGTGGCGTTGGTGTTTACGGTAATTACTTATTTCACAGGACGGGAGGGAGTTCTACACAACTCTAGAGCTATAAAATTACTTTCCAACATCATTTTTAAACAAGTTTCTTCCATGATTTCGTGTTATATCCTCTAGTTGTTCCACCTTTAATCTTTCGTTGAACTATTAAGTTCTGATGTCACCATACTGGGTCAAAAACTTATAGGTTGTGGTAAATAAATCTCCTGTTCTTCTCGCATCTTTGAAAGACAAATTCATGCTCTGTGACTTCTCAACGTAACTCACCTCTATTTATTCTGGAACCATCATTGTTGCTCGCTTCTGGACCTTCTCCATTGGCTCTTTGTGCTTTTTTAATATGCAGCAACTTAACTTCAGAGCCCAATTCTAGATGTAGAATGTGAAACGTTTGTTTAATATTTTCGTACCTATATTCTTTTACAGCTGTACTTAGGTGGGACAAGCTATGTGCGTCGTTGACAGCCAAAGCCCCTCGCATACAAACACCTGCAACTCATTTCCATAGATGGTATTCGTATTGAGGCTTTCTTACACAGCGTGCGATCCTGAACACTTTGCATTTAATCTAAGTTTCATCGACTGTGTATCAGACCAGCTTTGGAGTGTGTCATGTATTCCATGTAACTTGGTGCAATCCTCCTCACCCTTTACTTCCTTCATAACCTTGGCATCATTCGTAAATATATTCAGATATTAAGTCCTTCTCTTGTTTATATTGATCAAGAAGAGCGATGGTCCCAGGACCGAGGTCTGCGGCACGCCACTGGTGACCCCAACCCATTTCGAAGTTCCCCTGATATCCGTCATCTGTTCCCCTTCCACTACCGTGATTTCATCTCCATCAGTCTCTTATTTCATTCCTGCCTGAAGAACCAGCTTCTTGACCAGTCTCCTACGTGATATAGCGTCACATACTCTGTGGTAGTCTAGATACAGATAACTCACCTCACCTTCTCTTCTGCCTAAAACAGAGCTCTCATTCTCGGTGAGGTGTATTAGGTTTATGACGAATGACATATTTAATTACCCATTTGTACAGCATGGGGAGAGAGTTCTACACATGCGAGACCTCACCCTTGAACTTTCATATCTTTTGCGACATTGAGCCATTATGTCAGGCTAGCACGTGAGGCTCACCGCAGGAAAATTTAGAGAAAAGAATGAAAGGGTTGTGTGGGTTCCATGCTTTCCGGTACTATATATGTAAACTACAGAAAGTACGTACATGTTTGTGTACTGATTACTAGCAGTACCCGGGTGTGATCATTGTCATGGCTTCGTTGTCTTGAACCAAATCACCGTTTCCGTAGTTTATGGACCTATGGATTTGGTAAGAATTTTCTGTCCTTTGTCATAACTGTATAACAACCAAGTTTTTTTGCTGTCTTCGGTACTATACGTATCATACTGACGTTTATTTTGACGTATAAGTATCTTAGATTCTCTGCAGATGTACATGGTCTACTTTATCGTGTTGGTCATGGATCTCACTGAATTCCTCATGTGCTACTACTGTCTCAAGCAACGGTTACATCTTTATTTCACTGTTCTACCATTTTGGCTTGTCTCTAGGTCCCCTCTCCTACCTTGAAAGTTTTCCTGAAGCTTTTCCGGGCTACATCCACATTGTTTCCACTAATTATTTTATCCCAGGTGTGCCAGTCATAAGCAATGCAGAGATCACTAGAATTTGTATGTCTAAAATCAGGTACTTCGCGACTGTCATGTTGACCAGCATTACATGCAGAGATTTAAAAGTAATTTGACGGTGATCACGTGCTAAACTTTTCTTCATTTTCAGCATTGTGAACGAGCTCCACATCTGTAGCTAGAACTAAATCTGACATGTAGTGAGCACTACAGAGCGATTTAGTTACAGTCCGCTCTTGATACTACTGGAGAGGGATTTACTCCATCTAAATATTGGTATGTTAACATCTCTCGAGAGAATCGAATTGTTTTCGTTATAAATTTCTCTGATTGATCGTAAAGTCTGTTTTCTACCTCTAGTATCTCTAAGGAGAGCCTAAAAACTAGTCGTACTGCCATGTTCGTACCAAGTATATCTTTAATCTCCACTAAAATGAAGTCGACATTATCAATAGCTACAACATTCTTCAACACATGATCAAGCTGAATTTTAACCAAGAGCAAGACACCAACACATACTATATTTCCTTGTCACAAGTAAATAGACTGTAACCTGGAATTGCGTATTCGTCAAAGAAATTTGTATAATTGATATTCATCCCAGGTTCAGAAATACCAATTACATCATCATATTCTTCCAATGCCATCGTCTTTAACTCTGAAATGTTGTGACGTATACTCCATATATTAACGTAGATTATTGTGTCATACGACCGAGACTTGTTCCGAAAAGTAGTTACGGGTGGGGGGCGGGTTTGCTCCACCTGGGTTGCATGTTTTGACTAAGATGTACGTGCTAACTGGCTAAGGAGCCTGTCAGAACTCGCACTTCCCACTTTGGTCGGGTGTGGTATGTTGTTCGTCAACATGTTAGAAGGCATGTTAAGAAGACTGTCGGTAATCTGTTAACTCGTCTCTCTCCTAGAAACAAAGGTTACTGATCTTGTATTGAAAACTGAACACCTTACTGAAGAAGGTGTTCCCTCCCAGTGCCGATCTGTGGCAGTACCTTTGAGATCATAAAGTTATCAGTTTTGATGATGATGATGATGGCAGTGTTGACTCTTGGTGGTGACAGTGATGCTATTGACGGTATTGGTCGTCTATGTAGGTGATGGTGACAGTGTTACTGTTGACTGGCGTTGGTCCTCCATGTGTTAGGGAGACTGTGTGTGTAGTTCCGTGGAGGATGTTGTGGTCTGTGGTGTTGGTACTATGGCAACAGTGAGGTTGGCTGGGGTCATCTAGAAAGACTACATTATGCACGAGGTTTGTGGTCATGCCTCAGTTAAACTCTGATGTTCAGTGTTGATTGAGAACACTTCCACTGTGGCAAGCGAGGACCTAAAGGCTTCGTTCACTGGGGCTTGAGTGGGGGAATTTCCCGTGGCGGGGGTGGACACAGCAGGCCTGCACATCTCGCCAGCGACGGCCAGACCCACGTCGCGCGAGCTCACAATGTTCATACACCAGCGGAGCGTGTCAGACCAGCGTGTCAGACCAGCGTGTCAGACCGGCGTGTCAGACCAGCGTGTCAGACTAGCGGGTCAGACCAGCGTGTCAGACCAGCGGGTCAGACCAGCGTGTCAGACCAGCGTGTATTTGTCTGGTGTGTCAGTTAGGCTTCAGTCTCTGGAGCGCCACAGTACGCTGTAAAGTGTTTCTCATTATTTAGATTTTATAAGTAATTACAAGTATTTGTGATTAAGAATATGGATTGTATATCTATATCTATATCTGTCAGTCCATCTATCGATATACCGTATGTATATCTATATCTCTCTATCTGTCTGTTTATATAATTTGTGGCTGATCTTGATTATGTACTGAAATGTTGCACAACAACGCTATGACAAACCATCATGAGACAGATCACTTATAATTACTCATAATTACTCATAATTACTCATAATGACTCATAATCACTCATAATGACTAATAATCACTCATAATGACTCATAATCACTCATAATTACTCATACTTACTCATGCACAGTTCACGCCGTCTGTTCCTCATAACGTTACTCAGGAGGGACACACAGATGACCCTTTCCTGGACGACCTCCATCATGAGCAGCTGTGGGCGTACTGGGCGTGCCTCACGCTCGTGTGAGAGGCTGACAATATTACACCCGCACGAACGCACGGGTTCTCACACGACGGGAATTCACGTGCACGAGGCTTATAACTGATCACTATTGATGAGAGTGCGCTGCCCGCACGTGCGTACTGGGACACTGGCTTAGGGATCATCTGTCCCAGACATTAAAGATTTTATGTGTCTCTAACGCCAGGCAGGTGGAGGCCATATTGTTTGGCACCTGCCCCAGTGTGTGTGTGTGTGTGTGTGTGTGTGTGTGTGTGTACACCCCGGAAAAGTGACATGCTGTACACGTCATACAGCCGTACCTCACCCGTGACGCCATCAATGAGGCAATTGGCAAGAGGCCACAACGTCACTGTCCTTTGGGAAATGGTTCATGAAATTCAATATTTTTTTTTTTTCCTCCTCTGCTCACCTGAGAGAGAGTGGGTCGTGCACTCCTTGGCAGGAGGGCCCAGCGGGGCAGGCCGAGCTGGGCCAAGACCTGGCACAGATGCGCCAGACAACAACAACACAGCCACAGACGCGCCAGACAACAACAACAATAATAATAATGATAATAATAATAATAATAATAATAATAATAATGATAATAATAATAATGATAATAATAACAATAATAATAATAATAATAATGATAATAATAATAATGATAATAATAACAATAATAATAATGATAATAATAATAATAATAATAATGATAATAATAACAATAATGATAATGATAATAGTAATAATCATGATAATAATGATAATGATATAATAATAATGATAATAATAATAATGATAATAATAATAATGATAATAATAATAATAGTAATAATAATGATAATAATGGGAATAATAGTGATAATAATGATGATAATAATAATGTTTGGTATCAGACCCTGGTACTTTGATATTGTCACTTGGGGAGGGAGTCTTAGTGAAGATGGTCTACAGATACGTGTCACTCTTATCACCAGGAGTCAGGTCCATGTGTTCCCAGTACATTCCCTCATCATGATAGCCTCGCCGCCCATGACCAAGATTCTCTGGCTGCTCCTGCACCATGCTGATGGTCGCCACCTGAGATGCAGTCAGTAATTGGATTCGGTTCGTCAAATGTTTACGGAAGCTTCACACAGACCAAATATGAAGATATCTTTTATTTTTTAATATTCAGTTATATGCTGTTGGTATTGTGTGTGTGTGTGTGTGTGTGTGTGTGTGTGTGTGTGTGTGTGTGTGTGTGTGTGTGTGTGTGTGTATGTTTTACCTCTCGTCTTCATTCATTTGTACATCCTGGAGGGAAGTTATATACTTCTGGGGCCAAACATTTTATCTTATTATTTTCATCACAGAGGCTTGGGATTTTTTCCAGTTGCTCAGCTCCGTGTCGTCACAACTCTGGTGCTGGAAAACACCATCTCCCACGTCCCTCCTCCCACACCCCACCTCACTACACCTCACTACACTTTACCAACCTAACTTACAACTACCCCACCCCACACCCACCACACCCACACCCACCCACCCACCCAACCCTCGTCATGGACACAGCTCTGATTTCAAAGATCTGTTCCACGTTCGTGTCATGTCCTCTTAATAACCTGCGTGAGATCATGAGGTTTTCCTCTCATCCTTCCACAGGTGAGCAGGTCAAGGACTTCCCTCAGCCTCATGTAACTCACGCCAATCAGTTCTGGTATAACTGTTTTTCCCCATTACTTTGGTACGTCTCCAAGAGCTTTACTCGACTCTGTACGTCCTCAGACCACAATGTTGTGGCATATAAGAGCTTGTGTCGTATGTATGTGGCATATAAGAGCTTTGTCGTATGTATGGGGCATATAAGAGCTTGTGTCGTATGTATGTGGCATATAAGAGCTTGTGTCGTATGTATGTGGCATATAAGAGCTTTGTCGTATGTATGTGGCATATAAGAGCTTGTGTCGTATGTATGTGGCATATAAGAGCTTGTGTCGTATGTATGTGGCATATAAGAGCTTTGTCGTATGTATGGGGCATATAAGAGCTTGTGTCGTATGTATGTGGCATATAAGAGCTTGTGTCGTATGTATGTGGCATATAAGAGCTTTGTCGTATGTATGTTGCGTGTACATTTCTACCTCACTGTTCGTAGATATAAAGGCAGTGTTGATGACCATCATACAGTCTACCTGCCTCACGCTGCCTTTCTCGCTATGTTCTGGTGACATGTTCGGCACGATGACGCTTAGTCGGTCCCTCTCACAGTAGCAATCTTGCAGTCTACTTCCCCCGATATGGTACTCATTGTCCTTTACACACACACACACACACACACACACACACACACACACACACACACACACATATATATGTATATATATATATATATATATATATATATATATATATATATATATATATATATATATATATTGAAGATTCCATTCCCCATCTAGGCCAGGCCTTAATTGAATATGAAGAGGGTTAGTGCGAGAGAAAAAATAGAAAATATAGCCAAAATGTTTTATAAGCTGCAGAGAAAATGGAAAAACTTGCCTACAAAAAAAAGGAGACCGAATCACTATTGTTGGATAAGATATGAGGAGGTACAGCGTTTCAGAGCTTCGAGGTATAGGATGGGAAATGAATACCAAAACGGCCCACCTTTAAGCTGCCAACGGCCACACACTAATTATATGAGGCAGCAGCTTCCCAGGTAATACATGGTCTTGCTTATGGTCGGGGCATACAAGCAGCCAGCTCTCTGGAGCAAAAAAAGAAAAAAAACCACAACAGTATCTATAGAGGAGGAAAGTGAACCAACATTGCAGTGTAGGACAGGTGGGTCTGGTTGTGAGGCTAGACTGGGAGAACCGATAATTCGAAGTGCTTTAGTCTCGCCTCTTTCTAATAAGTATGTAGAGCCAGAACCTCCCCAGATGCCAGTGCAGTAATCCATAAAAGGACGGGTCAATCCCTAGTCTGAACCTAGTAACTTTTCAGAGCAGAATTTACGTCATCTAAACATGACTCCCAGTTTTTTTTTTTTTTTTTTTTTTAGAAGAAGAAGACTTAGCTATTCATGTAATGTGAGGCTTCCAAGATAGTTTACATGATACAGTGACACCAAATACTATGTTCATTTTGTTAAGCACAGATCCACCAAAAGAGATACGAGAGTCGTGTGTGAGGGAGAGAGAGAGAGAGAGATATTCAAACATTGGGTATTGGAGGCATTCAACTTAACTAGATTCCGTCTACCCCACTGTGATATCTTGCCCGAGCCTGAGTTACAGACGAAGTTGTTCTCACTCAAGAAGCAGATCGAGTGATAGAAGATGGAGCAGACTGGAAGTGTTGAGTCGTCAGCATTTGTGTCTGGTTATCTGCTGCAGAAAAGAGATCGTGGATAAACAGAAGCAAGAGTGTAGGAGACAAGAGAGAACCTTGAGGTACACGGACGTTTATAGAGAAATGAGATGAGGCTGATCTCTCAGCAACCAGAGAGACAGACTAACTGGAGTTGAAACTACAGACCAGGGACAAGGAGGAGGGTATAACCAAGTATAGCAAATACCACAGGTGCGGCCGTGTGCAAGACTTCTAAAGGAGGTGGGAAGCCAAAGGGTGGGAGCTTGGAGATGAGGCCCCGAGGACGCACACCATGAAAAACTTTCCATGTATCCCTGGCCACAACATAGGATTCTCCAGAGTCTTTCAGAGATGATGGCCAGACGTTAGTATGATGAAGAAGGCCAACACCTCTAGACTTTACCCAGTCTGTTTATTCCGTGTCCCATCCTCATGACTACAGTTTCCAAGATTAATTTCATTAGCCATTTGCCCGACCACTGCTGCATTTTGTTCATGTGTCTTTGCACTATTTCTCGGTCGCTGTCACTCCCACCTTGTTCCTTAATTTACATGCAATCAGGAAAGATATATCCGGGTAAGATTCTGCCTCGTCTGGCAAGCATGTGTGTAGATCAGAACTGTTGTGGTCTCAGCAGTAAGCCAAGAGGGACCCAGCTTATCACGCTGGTCCAGCTTGTATAAGGCTTTCCTAACATGTTCGTCTGTTGTCCTGTTGGAAGTTAGCTGTTAATCCATATATGTAGCTTTTCTCTGACACCAGCGTGGATATCCACCCTCGTTATGAATCATATACGAGGGACATTTCATATATATATATATATATATATATATATATATATATATATATATATATATATATATATATATATATATGTATATATATTTCTTTTCATCTTTCATACTACTCGCCATTTCCCGCATTAGCGAGGTAGCGTTAAGAACAGAGGACTGGGCCTTTGAGGGAATATCCTCACCTGGTCCCTTTCTCTGTTCCTTCTTTTGGAAAATCAAAAAAAAAATATTTCGTGTTCCTCGTGTTCCGTGGTGTATCCCTCGGTCACTCGCGATACCGCTATTGAGGACCCCAGTATTACTACCACTGGAATGTGGTGTCAGTGACCCTTCACCTGCCTTCTTTTATCGTTGCAATGGTGATGACACGAACTTTACAGTTATTGTGAACAGTTGACGTCTTCTTTTTTGTGTGCATCTTTGACCGTTGGCTGGTGATGTGGATAACGGAAGTGTTGCACAGCTGATGCTTAGACCTGCTGCACATCCTGCATAGTCTAGAGTCAACCTGTGGAGATGTATCGCTGAAAGATTAGTATAGTTTACGTATAATCGAAGCTCAAAGAGAAAATGTATATCATCTGATTTCTCTTTTTGAAGATTTGAGATCGATTTCTTTAAGCTTATGACACTATCCAGTATGACAGTCAGCGTGGGAAGAAATGTGATCTTATAACATTATCCAGTATAGTACATGACGTAGGAGAAAATGCTGTCTCTATTAAGTGATATACTGTATTTGAAATGATGAATGAAACTTTGGACCACGGTGGAAATATTAGTGCTGAGCCAGAGAGAGAGAGAGAGATGTACGGATGTGGTTGTTTAATTCTGGGGACGACAGTCAGCCAGCATCGTCTGGGGATCAGTCGTGAGCAAGACTTGACTTCGTCCTTCGTAAGATATGTATTTCGCTCTCGACCACCAATGGAAATTTGGCATCACACTGATCAATCAGTTGTAAAATCACTTTATTTCATCGGCGTCAAGAATTACAGACACATTTTCAGCAATAACAGATGGCGCTGTAAATGAGAATATACGAGAAATGAAGAAGGAATACCAATCAGTCATTCAAAATTCACCTATCTGTTGTCAAGAGGAGAGGAAACCCCGACCCATTACAGAGTGAGGCACCTGCTCAGCGTGGCCTTCAAAACATGTGCCGCAACACTGTGTACTGTGGCAGCCTGAGACCGTTGGCCCTCACACTGCAACAAACACGGCGCCTCACCCAGGTACTGCCGCCCGGGGTCCAGGACAGTCAGACGATGCTACTTGTGATGGGGAACCCTGGCTGAAACACACTATACACCCTCATAAAGCTGTTGGCTTCGAGGGGGGAATATCATATACTGAAACACAAAAGGTCCAGGGTTCGAGTCCTTGCTGTTTGAGGGCATCATATACGTGTTAAATGTATTTATTCATTTATTTTGCTTTGTCGCTGTCTCCCGCGTTAGCGAGGTAGCGCAAGGAAACAGACGAAAGAATGGCCCAACCCACCCACATACAAATGTATATACATACACGTCCACACACGCAAATATACATACCTATACATCTCAACGTATACATATATATACACACACAGACATATACATATATACACATGTACATAATTCATACTGTCTGCCTTTATTCATTTCCATCGCCACCTCGCCACACATGAAATAACAACCTCCTCCCCCCTCATGTATGCAAGGTAGCGCTAGGAAAAGACAACAAAGGCCACATTCGTTCACACTCAGTCTCTAGCTGTCATGTAATAATGCACCGAAACCACAGCTCCCTTTCCACATCCAGGCCCCACAGAACTTTCCATGGTTTACCCCAGGCGCTTCACATGCCCTAGTTCAATCCATTGACAGAGCGTCGACCCCGGTATACCACATCGTTCCAATTCACTCTGTTCCTTGCACGCCTCTCACCCTCCTGCATGTTCAGGCCCCGATCACTCAAGATCTTTTTCACTCCATCCTTCCACCTCCAATTTGGTCTCCCACTTCTCTTCATTCCCTCCACCTCTGACACATATATCCTCTTTGTCAATCTTTCCTCACTCATTCTATCCATGTGACCATCTCTGAGTGAGGTGGTCACATGTGTTTGATGAAAAAGTGAAAGATGTACAGTGTTTTGGCTGGGGTGGTATACGAAGTGAGAGAGTCATGGAGAGTGGTTTGGTGAAGAGAGAAGAGGTGGTGAAACCTTTGCGTAAGAAGAAACGTGGCAAGGCGGCTGGAGTGGATGGTATTGTAGCTGAATATCTTAAGCATAGGAGTAACACTTGATGGCAGTACTGGTGATGGTGATGGCAGCACTGGTGATGGTGATGGCAGCACTGGTGATGGTGATGGCAGTACTGGTGATGGTGATGGCAGCACTGGTGATGGTGATGGCAGTACTGGTGATGGTGATGGCAGCACTGGTGATGGCAGCACTGGTGATGGTGATGGCAGTACTGGTGATGGTGATGGCAGTACTGGTAATGGTGATGGCAGTACTGGTGATGGTGATGGCAGTACTGGTGATGGTGATGGCAGTACTGGTGATGGTGATGGCAGTACTGGTGATGGTGATGGCAGTACTGGTGATGGTGATGGCAGTACTGGTGATGGTGATGGCAGTACTGGTGATGGTGATGGTAGCACTGGTGATGGTGATGGCAGCACTGGTGATGGTGATGGCAGTACTGGTGATGGTGATGGCAGCACTGGTGATGGCAGCACTGGTGATGGTGATGGCAGCACTGGTGATGGTGATGGCAGTACTGGTGATGGTGATGGCAGTACTGGTGATGGTGATGGCAGTACTGGTGATGGTGATGGCAGTACTGGTGATGGTGATGGCAGTACTGGTGATGGTGATGGCAGTACTGGTGATGGTGATGGCAGTACTGGTGATGGTGATGGCAGTACTGGTGATGGTGATGGCAGTACTGGTGATGGTGATGGCAGTACTGGTGATGGTGATGGCAGCACTGGTGATGGTGATGGCAGTACTGGTGATGGTGATGGCAGCACTGGTGATGGTGATGGCAGTACTGGTGATGGTGATGGCAGTACTGGTGATGGTGATGGCAGTACTGGTGATGGTGATGGCAGCACTGGTGATGGTGATGGCAGTACTGGTGATGGTGATGGCAGCACTGGTGATGGTGATGGCAGCACTGGTGATGGTGATGGCAGTACTGGTGATGGTGATGGCAGTACTGGTGATGGTGATGGCAGTACTGGTGATGGTGATGGCAGTACTGGTGATGGTGATGGCAGCACTGGTGATGGTGATGGCAGTACTGGTGATGGTGATGGCAGTACTGGTGATGGTGATGGCAGTACTGGTGATGGTGATGGCAGTACAGGTGATGGTGATGGCAGCACTGGTGATGGTGATGGCAGTACTGGTGATGGTGATGGCAGCACTGGTGATGGTGATGGCAGCACTGGTGATGGTGATGGCAGCACTGGTGATGGTGATGGCAGCACTGGTGATGGTGATGGCAGTACTGGTGATGGTGATGGCAGTACTGGTGATGGTGATGGCAGTACTGGTGATGGTGATGGCAGTACTGGTGATGGTGATGGCAGTACTGGTGATGGTGATGGCAGTACTGGTGATGGTGATGGCAGCACTGGTGATGGTGATGGCAGCACTGGTGATGGTGATGGCAGTACTGGTGATGGTGATGGCAGTACTGGTGATGGTGATGGCAGCACTGGTGATGGTGATGGCAGTACTGGTGATGGTGATGGCAGTACTGGTGATGGTGATGGCAGTACTGGTGATGGTGATGGCAGTACTGGTGATGGTGATGGCAGTACTGGTGATGGTGATGGCAGTACTGGTGATGGGGGCGGTATTGGTGCAGAGAGAAGTTGGTCTATTTCTTCTCCTTCATCTTGGTGATGGTGGTGATAGTGCTAGTGATGGTAGTATAGGTTGTGGTGGTGAAGATGACAGTAGACGATGCTGGTGATGATGGCAGCACTAGTGGTGGAAACGATGGCAACGCTGGTGGTGATGGTAACACTGTCGGTGATGGCAGTACTGTTGTTGTTGTTGTTGTTGTTGTTGTTTGGTTGTTGGCGGTGACGGCAAATTATTAGTCTTGTTAGTGATGATGGTGGTGATGGTGGTGATGGTAGTAATGGTGGTGATGGTGATGATGGTAATAATGGAGGTGATGGTGGTGATGGTAGTAATGGTGGTGATGGTGATGATGGTAATAATTGGGATGATGGTGGTGATGGTGGTGATGGTAGTAATGGTGATGCTGGTGATGGTTGTGATGTTGGTGACGGTAGTGATGGTGATGATGTTAGTGATGATGGTTAACAACAGTAAGATGTACCATTGGTGATAGCAGTGCTTTGTTATCATCGTTGTTGTTGTTGGTTGTGGTGGTGGTAGTGCTACTGGTGGTGGTAGCAGTGGTTGTGGTTGTGGTGGTGGTACAGTGGTTGTGGTTGTGGTGGTGGTACTGGTGGTGGTAGCAGTGGTTGTGGTTGTGGTGGTGGTACAGTGGTTGTGGTTGTGGTGGTGGTACTGGTGGTGGTAGCAGTGGTTGTGGTTGTGGTGGTGGTAGCAGTGGTTGTGGTTGTGATGGTGGTACTGGTGGTGGTAGCAGTGGTTGTGGTTGTGGTGGTGCTACTGGTGGTGGTAGCAGTGGTTGTGGTTGTGGTGGTGGTACAGTGGTTGTGGTTGTGGTGGTGCTACTGGTGGTGGTAGCAGTGGTTGTGGTTGTATGCAGTACTAGGGATGGCAGTCATGGCGGTGGTGAAGGCGGTGGCAGTACTGGTGATGGTGGCAGGACTGGTGATGGTGGCAGTACTGGTGATGGTGGTAGTACTGGTGATGGTGGTAGTACTGGTGATGGTGGCAGGACTGGTGATGGTGGCAGCACTGGTGTTGGTGGTAGTACTGGTGATGGTGATGTTGGTGTCAGTAGGCAGTACTTGTGATGATGGCAGTACTGGTTGTGGTGGTAATGATAGTAGGCACTACCAGTGATGATGGCAGTACTGGTGGTTGTGTTGTTGGTGGCAGGAGGTAGTGCTGGTGTTGATGGCAGTACTGGTGTTGGTAATGACAAATAACAGAGGTGTTGGTAGTACTGATGGTTATGCCAGTACTGGTGGCAGTATTGTGATGGTGGCAACGGTGGTGGTCGTACCAACTTGATCGCTGGTAATGTTGGCAGTACTGGAGGGGGTGGCAGTACTGTTGGTGGTGGTGGTTGTGGGCAGCGTGACAGCACCAGGTATATATATCTCGTCACCTGAACCACCACAGTGTCCCGCCCCTCCTCACACCCGGGCCAGAGCCTGGCTGCACCGGGTGATAGTGTATGGTGCAGGCTGGCTACCCATACACACACACACACACACACACACACACGTCTGTAACTATCATGTTTATGGATACCATGAGTCGAAATACGATAGTCAGTCGTTCACGGGACCACCAATTAATGGTTTTCGACGCCATTGTTCATGTTTAACAAATGCATTCGACGTGTAACATAGTTAACGTTTGTAATGAAAGCAAAACGCGTGAAGTTATTTCTTTAGGTTTCTTGAATGCGTTGGACAAGGTCGCTTAGCCAAGATCACCAGCAGAAGTCAAGTTTCATGACCCAGCCGGGGTTGTGCCACGGTTGGCTGACAGTGAAGCGTCAAGCCTGACATAACATGTGTACACCAAGGATCTGTCTTAGGACCATGTGCCCCAGGGATCAGTCTGAGGATCGTATACTCCAGGGATCAATCTTGGGATCATGTACTCCAGGGATCAATCTTGGGATCATATGCTGTAGGGATCAGTTTTGGGACCATCTCCCCTTTTGATATATATATATATATATATATATATATATATATATATATATATATATATATATATATATATATTTATTTATTTTGTATTATTATTATACTTTGTCGCTGTCTCCCGCGTTTGCGAGGTAGCGCAAGGAAACAGACGAAAGAATGGCCCAACCCACCCACATACACATGTATATACATACACGTCCACACACGCACATATACATACCTATACATTTCAACGTATACATATATATACACACACACACACATATACATTTATAGACGTACATAATTCATACTGTCTGCCCTTCCTCATTCCCGTCGCCACCCCGCCACACATGAAATGAAAACCCTCTCACCCCCATGTGCGCGAGGTAGCGTTAGGAAAAGACAACAAAGGCCACATTCGTTCACACTCAGTCTCAAGTTGTCATGTGTAATGCACCGAAACCACAGCTCCCTTTCCACATCCAGGCCCCACAAAACTTTCCATGGTATACCCCAGAAGCTTCACATGCCCTGGTTCAATCCATTGACAGCACGTCGACCCCGGTATACCACATCGTTCCAATTCACTATATTCCTTGCACGCCTTTCACCCTCCTGCATGTTCAGGCCTCGATCACTCAAAATCTTTTTCACTCCATCTTTCCACCTCCAATTTGGTCTCCCACTTCTCCTCGTTCCCTACACCTCTGATACATATATCCTCTTTGTCAATCTTTCCTCACTCATTCTCTCCATGTGACCAGCTGGGTGGTATACGAAGTGAGAGAGTCTTGGAGAGTGTTTGGGAAGAGAGAAGAGGTGGTGAAACCCTTGCGTAAGAAGAAACGTGGCAAGGCGGCTGGAGTGGATGGTGTTGTAGCTGAATATCTTAAGCATAGGAGTAACACTTAATGGCGATAGTGGTGATAATGGCAGCACTGGTGATGGTGATGGCAGTACTGGTGATGGTGATGGCAGTACTGGTGATGGTGATGGCAGTACTGGTGATGGTGATGGCAGTACTGGTGATGGTGATGGCAGTACTGGTGATGGTGATGGCAGTACTGGTGATGGTGATGGCGGTACTGGTGATGGTGATGGCAGTACTGGTGATTGGTGATGGCAGTACTGGTGATGGTGATGGCAGTACTGGTGATGGTGATGGCAGTACTGGTGATGGTGATGGCAGTACTGGTGATGGTGATGGCAGTACTGGTGATGGTGATGGCAGCACTGGTGATGGTGATGGCAGTACTGGTGATGGTGATGGCAGTACTGGTGATGGTGATGGCAGTACTGGTGATGGTGATGGCGGTACTGGTGATGGTGATGGCAGTACTGGTGATGGTGATGGCAGTACTGGTGATGGTGATGGCAGTACTGGTGATGGTGATGGCAGTACTGGTGATGGTGATGGCAGTACTGGTGATGGTGATGGCAGTACTGGTGATGGTGATGGCAGCACTGGTGATGGTGATGGCAGTACTGGTGATGGTGATGGCAGTACTGGTGATGGTGATGGCAGTACTGGTGATGGTGATGGCAGCACTGGTGATGGTGATGGCAGCACTGGTGATGGTGATGGCAGCACTGGTGATGGTGATGGCAGTACTGGTGATGGTGATGGCAGTACTGGTGATGATGATGGCAGCACTGGTGATGGTGATGGCAGTACTGGTGATGGTGATGGCAGTACTGGTGATGGTGATGGCAGCACTGGTGATGGTGATGGCAGTACTGGTGATGGTGATGGCAGTACTGGTGATGGTGATGGCAGTACTGGTGATGGTGATGGCAGCACTGGTGATGGTGATGGCAGTACTGGTGATGGTGATGGCAGTACTGGTGATGGTGATGGCAGTACTGGTGATGGTGATGGCAGTACTGGTGATGGTGATGGCAGTACTGGTGATGGTGATGGCAGCACTGGTGATGGTGATGGCAGTACTGGTGATGGTGATGGCAGTACTGGTGATGGGGGCAGTATTGGTGCAGAGAGAAGTTGGTCTATTTCTTCTCCTTCATCTTGGTGATGGTGGTGATAGTGCTAGTGATGGTAGTATAGGTTGTGGTGGTGAAGACGACAGTAGACGATGCTGGTGATGATGGCAGCACTAGTGGTGGAAACGATGTCACCGCTGGTGGTGATGGTAACACTGTCGGTGATGGCAGTACTGTTGTTGTTGTTGTTGTTGTTGTTGTTGTTGTTGTTTGGTTGTTGGCGGTGACGGCAAATTGTTAGTCTTGATAGTGGTGATGGTGGTGATGGTAGTAATGGTGGCGATGCTGGTGATGGTAATAATGGAGGTGATGGTGGTGATGGTAGTAATGGTGGTGATGGTGATGATGGTAATAATTGGGATGATGGTGGTGATGGTGGTGATGGTAGTAATGGTGGTGATGGTGATGATGGTAATAATTGGGATGATGGTGGTGATGGTGGTGATGGTAGTAATGGTGATGCTGGTGATGGTGTTGATGTTGGTGATGGTAGTGATGGTGATGATGTTAGTGATGATGGTTAACAACAGTAAGATGTACCATTGGTGATAGCAGTGCTTTGTTATCATCGTTGTTGTTGTTGGTTGTGGTGGTGATGGTGCTACTGGTGGTGGCACAGTGGTTGTGGTTGTGATGGTGCTACTGGTGGTGGTAGCAGTGGTTGTGGTTGTGATGGTGCTACTGGTGGTGGTAGCAGTGGTGATGGTGGTGGTTGTGATGGTGTTACTGGTGGTGGTAGCAGTGGTGATGGTGGTGGTGGTGGTGGTGCTACTGGTGGTGGTAGCAGTGGTGATGGTTGTGGTGGTGATGGTGCTACTGGTGGTGGTAGCAGTGGTGATGGTGGTGGTTGTGGTGGTGCTACTGGTGGTGGCACAGTGGTTGTGGTTGTGATGGTGCTACTGGTGGTGGTAGCAGTGGTTGTGGTTGTGATGGTGCTACTGGTGGTGGTAGCAGTGGTTGTGGTTGTGATGGTGCTACTGGTGGTGGTAGCAGTGGTTGTGGTTGTGATGGTGCTACTGGTGGTGGTAGCAGTGGTTGTGGTGGTGGTGGTGCTACTGGTGGTGGTAGCAGTGGTGATGGTGGTGGTGGTGATGGTGCTACTGGTGGTGGTAGCAGTGGTGATGGTGTGGTTGTGATGGTGTTACTGGTGGTGGTAGCAGTGGTGATGGTGGTGGTGGTGGTGGTGCTACTGGTGGTGGTAGCAGTGGTGATGGTGGTGGGGTGGTAGCAGTGATGGTGGTGGTTGTGGGCTACTGGTGTGGTAGCAGTGGTGATGGTTGTGGTGGTGATGGTGCTACTGTGGTGGTAGCAGTGGTGATGGTTTGTGGGTGATGGTGCTACGGGTGGTGGTAGCAGTGGTGATGGTGGTGGTGGTGGTGGTGCAACGGGTGGTGGTAGCAGTGGTGATGGTGGTGGTGGTGATGGTGCTACTGGTGGTGGTAGCAGTGGTGATGGTGGTGGTGGTGATGGTGCTACTGGTGGTGGTAGCAGTGGTGATGGTTGTGGTGGTGGTGGTGCTACTGGTGGTGGTAGCAGTGGTTGTGGTTGTGATGGTGCTACTGGTGGTGGTAGCAGTGGTTGTGGTTGTGATGGTGCTACTGGTGGTGGTAGCAGTGGTGATGGTTGTGGTGGTGGTGGTGCTACTGGTGGTGGTAGCAGTGGTTGTGGTGGTGGTGGTGATGGTGCTACTGGTGGTGGTAGCAGTGGTGATGGTGGTGGTGGTGGTGGTGCTACTGGTGGTGGTAGCAGTGGTGATGGTTGTGGTGGTGATGGTGCTACTGGTGGTGGTAGCAGTGGTGATGGTGGTGGTTGTGGTGGTGCTACTGGTGGTGGCACAGTGGTTGTGGTTGTGGTGGTGCTACTGGTGGTGGCACAGTGGTTGTGGTTGTGATGGTGCTACTGGTGGTGGTAGCAGTGGTTGTGGTTGTGATGGTGCTACTGGTGGTGGTAGCAGTGGTGATGGTGGTGGTGGTGGTGGTGCTACTGGTGGTGGTAGCAGTGGTGATGGTTGTGGTGGTGGTGGTGCTACTGGTGGTGGTAGCAGTGGTGATGGTGGTGGTTGTGGTGGTGCTACTGGTGGTGGCACAGTGGTTGTGGTTGTGATGGTGCTACTGGTGGTGGTACAGTGGTTGTGGTGGTGGTGGTGCTACTGGTGGTGGTAGCAGTGGTGATGGTGGTGGTTGTGGTGGTGCTACTGGTGGTGGCACAGTGGTTGTGGTTGTGATGGTGCTACTGGTGGTGGTAGCAGTGGTTGTGGTTGTGATGGTGCTACTGGTGGTGGTAGCAGTGGTGATGGTGGTGGTTGTGGTGGTGCTACTGGTGGTGGTAGCAGTGGTGATGGTGGTGGTGGTGGTGGTAGCAGTGGTGATGGTGGTGGTTGTGGTGGTGCTACTGGTGGTGGTACAGTGGTTGTGGTTGTATGCAGTACTAGGGATGGCAGTCATGGCGGTGGTGAAGGCGGTGGCAGTACTGGTGATGGTGGCAGGACTGGTGATGGTGGCAGTACTGGTGATGGTGGCAGGACTGGTGATGGTGGCAGTACTGGTGATGGTGGTGGTACTGGTGATGGTGATGTTGGTGTCAGTAGGCACTACCAGTGATGATGGCAGTACTGGTGGTTGTGTTGTTGGTGGCAGGAGGTAGTGCTGGTGTTGATGGCAGTACTGGTGTTGGTAATGACAAATAACAGAGGTGTTGGTAGTACTGATGGTTATGCCAGTACTGGTGGCAGTATTGTGATGGTGGCAACGGTGGTGGTCGTACCAACTTGAGCACTGGTAATGTTGGCAGTACTGGAGGGGGTGGCAGTACTGTTGGTGGTGGTGGTTGTGGGCAGCGTGACAGCACCAGGTATATATATCTCGTCACCTGAACCACCACAGTGTCCCGCCCCTCCTCACACCCGGGCCAGAGCCTGGCTGCACCGGGTGATAGTGTATGGTGCAGGCTGGCTACCCATACACACACACACACACACACACACACACACACACACGTCTGTAACTATCATGTTTATGGATACCATGAGTCGAAATACGATAGTCAGTCGTTCACGGAACCACCAATTAATGGTTATCGACGCCATTGTTCATGTTTAACAAATGCATTCGACGTGTAACATAGTTAACGTTTGTAATGAAAGCAAAACGCGTGAAGTTATTTCTTTAGGTTTCTTGAATGCGTTGGACAAGGTCGCTTAGCCAAGATCACCAGCAGAAGTTAAGTTTCATGACCCAGCCGGGGTTGTGCCACGGTTGGCTGACAGTGAAGCGTCAAGCCTGACATAACATGTGTACACCAAGGATCTGTCTTAGGACCATGTGCCCCAGGGATCAGTCTGATGATCGTATACTCCTGGGATCAATCTTGGGATCATGTACTCCAGGGATCAATCTTGGGATCATATGCTGTAGGGATCAGTTTTGGGACCATCTCCCCTTTTGATATATATATATATATATATATATATATATATATATATATATATATATATATATATATATATTTATTTATTTTGTATTATTATTATACTTTGTCGCTGTCTCCCGCGTTTGCGAGGTAGCGCAAGGAAACAGACGAAAGAATGGCCCAACCCACCCACATACACATGTATATACATACACGTCCACACACGCAAATATACATACCTATACATTTCAACGTATACATATATATACACACACACACACACATATACATTTATAGACGTACATAATTCATACTGTCTGCCCTTCCTCATTCCCGTCGCCACCCCGCCACACATGAAATGAAAACCCTCTCACCCCCATGTGCGCGAGGTAGCGTTAGGAAAAGACAACAAAGGCCACATTCGTTCACACTCAGTCTCTAGCTGTCATGTGTAATGCACCGAAACCACAGCTCCCTTTCCACATCCAGGCCCCACAAAACTTTCCATGGTATACCCCAGAAGCTTCACATGCCCTGGTTCAATCCATTGACAGCACGTCGACCCCGGTATACCACATCGTTCCAATTCACTATATTCCTTGCACGCCTTTCACCCTCCTGCATGTTCAGGCCTCGATCACTCAAAATCTTTTTCACTCCATCTTTCCACCTCCAATTTGGTCTCCCACTTCTCCTCGTTCCCTACACCTCTGATACATATATCCTCTTTGTCAATCTTTCCTCACTCATTCTCTCCATGTGACCAAACCATTTCAAAACATCCTCTTCTACTCTCTCAACCACACTCTTTTTTTTTACCACAAATCTCTCTTACCCTTTCATTACTTACTCGATCAAACCACCTCACACCACATATTGTCCTTAAACATCTCATTTCCATCACATCCACCCTCCTCCGCACAACTCTATCCATAGCCCACGCCTCGCAACCATATAATATTGTTGGAACCACTATTCCTTCAAACATACCCATTTTTGCTTTCCAAGATAACGTTCTCGACTTCCACACATTTTTCAACGCTCCCAGAACTTTCGCCTCCTCCCCCACCCTATGATTCACTTCTGCTTCCATGGTTCCATCCGCTGCCAAATCCACTCCCAGATATCTAAAACACTTCACTTCCTCCAGTTTTTCTCCATTCAAACTTACCTTCCAATTGACTTGTCCCTCAACACTACTGTACCTAATAACCTTGCTCTTATTCACATTTACTCTCAGCTTTCTTCTTTCACACGCTTTGCCAAACTCAGTCACCAGCTTCTGCAGTTTCTCACCCGAATCAGCCACCAGCGCTGTATCATCAGCGAACAACAACTGACTCACTTCCCAAGCTCTCTCATCCACAGCAGACTCCATACCTGCCCCTCTTTCCAAAACTGTTGCATTCACCTCCCTAACAACCCCATCCATAAACAAATCAAACAACCATGGAGACATCACGCACCCCTGCCGCAAACCAACATTCACTGCGAACCAGTTACTTTCCTCTCTTCCTACACGTACACATGCCTTGCATATATATATATATATATATATATATATATATATATATATATATATATATATATATATATATATATATATGTCAACGGTATTAATGATTGGTTACGTTGTATGAATAACGAAAATTCGCGGACGACACTAAACAGAGAAGCAAAGCCACAACAGAAAATGATCGTCTATAAAGCAAGTTGAGTTGGCGAAACTGACAGATTTTATTAGCATGTGACAAATAGGATTAACTACCGTTAATCACACTGGTGTAGATATTAGTAGCATTAGTAGCAAAAATAAGAGTACGTATGGTGTAGTAATCTTTGATGTCCCACAGCCAAGCAAACATTCCGTAGAAATAGTAAAATAAGCAAACAAGACCACGATTCCCAGGTGGTGCATTTGAATTCAAGTCTTCACTCTTTACAGTTCACTGGTGCGTCACCATCATGAATGATGTAAGTCGGATTTGATCAACATCCTTCATGAAAGACATACACAGAGTAGAAAGAGCATAGTGGTGAGCTACCAAGATATATATGGGTATATATATATATATATATATATATATATATATATATATATATATATATATATATATATATATATGAGTTGATAGAGATGCTCTGTGGAGGGTATTAAAATTAAAGGTGTAGGAGGCAAGTTGTTAGAAACAGTGAAATGTTTTTATCGAGGGTGTAAGGCATGTGTACGAGTAGGAAGAGAGGAAAGTCATCGGTTCTCAGTGAATATCGGTTTGCGGCAGGGGTGCGTGATGTCTCCATGGTTGTTTAATTTGTTTATGGATGGGGTTGTTAGGGAGGTGAATGCAAGAATTTTGGAAAGAGGGGTAAGTTTGCAGTCTGCTGTGGATGAGAGAGCTTGGGAAGTGAGTCAGTTGTTGTTCGCTGATGATACAGCGCTGGTGGTTGATTCGGGTGAGAAACTGCAGAAGCTGGTGACTGAGTTTGGTAAATTGCATGAAAGAAGAAAGCTGAGTGTAAATGTGAATAAGAGCAAGGTTATTAGGTACAGTAGGGTTGAGGGACAAGTCAATTAGGAGGTAAGTTTTAATGGAGAATAACTGGAGGAAGTGACGTGTTTTAGATATCTGGGAGTGGATTTGGCAGGGAATGGAAGCGGAAGTGAATCACAGGGTGGGGGAGGGGACGAGAGTTCTGGGAGCGTTGAAGAATGTATGGAAGGCAAGAACATTATCTCGGAAAGCAAAAATGGGTATGTTTGAAGGAATAGTGGTTCCAACAATGTTATACGGTTGCGAGGCGTGGACTATAGATAGGGTTGTGCGGAGGATGGTGGATGTGTTAGAAATGAGATGTATGAGGACAATATGTTGTATGAGGTGGTTTGATCGAGTAAGTAATGAAAGGGTAAGAAAGATGTGTGGTAATAAAAAGAGTGTGGTTGAGAGAGCAGAAGAGGATGTTTTGAAATGGTTTGGTCACATGGAGAGAATGAATGCGGAAAGATTGACAGAGGATATATGTGTCAGAGGTGGAGGGAACGAGGAGAAGTGGGAGACCAAATTGGAGGTGGAAAGATGGAGTGAAAAAGATTTTGAGAGATCGGGGCCTCAACATGCAGGAAGGTGAAAGGCGTGCAAGGAATATAGTGAATTGGAACGATGTGGTATACCGGGGTCGACGTTGTCAATGAATTGAACCAGGGCACGTGAAGCGTCTGGGGTAAACCATGGAAAGTTTTGTGGGGCCTGGATGTGGAAAGGGAGCTGTGGTTTCGGTGCATTATACATGACAGCTAGAGACTGAGTGTGAACGAATGTGGCCTTTGTTGTCTTTTCCTAGCGCTACCTCGCGCACATGCGGGGTGAGGGGGTTTTCATTTCATGTGTGGCGGGGTGGCGGCGGGAATGAATAAGGACAGACTATGAATTATGTACATGTGTATATATGTATATGTCTGTGTGTGTATATATATGTATACGTTGAGATGTATAGGTGTGTATATATGCGTGTGTGGACGTGCATGTATATACATGTGTATGTCGGTGGGGATGGGCCATTCTTTCGTCTGTTTCCTTGCGCTACCGCGCAAACGCGGGAGACAGCGACAAAGCATAATAATAGAAAAAATAAATGTATATATCAAAAGAGAAGATGGTCCCAAAACTGATCCCTGCAGCATATGGTCCCAAGACTGATCCCTGGAGTACATGATCCCAAGATTGAAATGTAGTATTTTCCTTCTTCCTTCTTCTTTCTCTCTTCCTACATCCTCTCCACATTTATAAGAATCAAGTCTGGACACAATTAAGGAACTATAGTTTAATCTTATTCTTGTCCTTGTACACTTTCTTCCGAGATGGGAAAGATTAAGGCATGTTTCTGTCCGTGCTGTCTGTGCTGTCGTTTACAATAATGAGAAAATCATGGAGGAAGGAGTCGAGTACCTGGGTCATGGTACACCAGGTGAGGTACACAGTATATATAGCAGGATACGTGAAGCAGGACAACCTAGGAAGGGTACACAGGGGACGGCACCCCAGGTGAGGTACAACGGGCCAGTACATCACATGTTTTGCTGGACTGAAAAACAAAGCAACTAAGACTTTCATGTTTACTGGCGCTTGACACCACAACAAAGTGGTATTCATTAAGATTCCTTTGTCTTCACGCCACATGATAGGTTGATTGCGCCTCCTAAAACTTTTTCAGCACAAGGAAGATCATATTTCCGTCTCAGTATCACTCTGCTCCTCTTACAGGAATCCGGCAAAATACTCACTCCGCCTCCTTCACACTCCATCACTACCTGTTACCACTTCCCCGCTTGCCCCTTCGTCGAAATTCCGTTATGTTCTCTTGTTTTTCTTCCATTATTAACCTCCTTTCAAAACTTTTTTGTTGTCACTGAAGTTTGATGGTACTCGCTCACCCAACTCTCCTTTGCCCTCTTTTTCAGCCCCCACACCTTCCTCTTGACTTCCTGCCGCTTTATTCCATACATCTCCCGGTCATTTGCCCTCCTCCTCTGTGAGTACCAAGTACCACCCATACACCTCTCTCTCCATTTTCAATAGCAACTTTACTTTGTCATCCCACTTCGTACCCTTTCTCACCAGCCCATCTCCTGCCATCCACATCCCACTCACTTCTCTCGCACGTGCCAGCACTGCTTCCTACCCATTCCTCATTCATTCGTCTAGCTTCACTCACCCTCACCTTTTGCTTTTTATACCCAACCTCTCGTGGTGTTTCTTCATAAGCGTCTTTTTGTTAAGTCCCCTTACTTTCAACACCTTCCTCTCATTCGTATTATTTCCTCTTTCCCGAAAATGTCTACCTATCTCCACTAGGTAATGATTAGACACCCCACCAGCTACCCCCCTCAGCACATTCACACCCAGGAGTCCCTTCTATGCACGCCTATCAATTAGTATGTAGTCCAGTAATGCCCTCTAATCATCTTTCCCATACACCCACGTACACTTATGTATGACCCTCTTTATATACCAAGTATTCCCAAGCATCAGCATTTTTGCATCACATGACTTCGTAAGCTTTTCACCATTCCTGCTAACCTCACTGAATATCCTATTTCCCCTAGTTATATCCTCAAGTTTCACATAATTCACTCTTGCTCTAAACCATCCATCATTAATACCCGATCTCTTACATCAAAATTATTGACACGCTCTCTTAGCTGCTCCCAAAACACTCGTCTCTACTCGTCATACTTTTCATGGCCAGATGTATGAGCACTAATAATCACCCATCTCTGGCAAGAGAATTTCATTTTTCCCATATTAGTCTGTAGCTCACTTCCTACACGTGTATTCTTCACACATTCCCACAACTCCTGTTTCAGCAGTGGTGCTACCCCTTCCGTAGCTTTTACTCTCACATCAATCCCGACTTTATTCCAGAAACACTCTCAATTTTTACAGGCACGGCTCTAGAGCTCAGGGTCGGGAGCCGGACAAACATCAGGCAGCCACATTCGAGACGTTGCCGCTTAACAGAATCATCTCTACCACAGGATAACAAAATTCGTCATAGCGACCGCTAATGAAGATTTGATATCGAACATGTACAGTGTGGTTAGGGAAGACGACACACCGCAAAATTCTTAATTCTTTTATTACTAATATCTTTTATTTCGATTCGACTTTGGGGCTTCAAAAGCTGGTTGTCAGTCTAGTGAAAAGTTCAATATAGATTAGTTATTGTTATACTGTCATATCCAGATATCCGGTGCCTTTTGGCAGGTCTTCTTCAATGCAAAAAAGGTGGAGAATTTTACATCCTTCCTAGAGACGTCGAAATGGCTGTAAAACTTTAGTATTTTAAAAAATGTTCCAGTAATTGATAGGTTTGACAATAGAGCAACTTGGATGAGCTCATCCATCTGTCATCCTCCTACTTCTCTTCCCTATTCCTGACCTTCTCACAACGGCTGCTACATACACTTCTCCCAAAACAAAATACCCGCCATCCAGCAAAGCCTTCCCTCCTGTCATCATCAAGGAAGATGTTCTTAGCTTTCTCGGCGTTTGGAATCATTACTCAAGTTTGAATCGGGATAGTTACTGATGACCTAACAGCAGCCCTCTGCTCTAGGTCATCATTCGTACTGTACATGTATAAATCCATCTGAAAAGTGCGACCATATCTGCAGATGATGTAGATGCAATCATAGGTGTATAGATAGGCAACTGTGCATCATGACAGGTTGAAGTATGGAAATACACACAATTTTTAGGACACTCTAGCTCCCTCCCCTGATGAAACATGCTGATACGTTGTAGACAGGAGCCGCCCGGGGAAGTGCTACCCTCCTGACGTAGGTGTAATGCCCGGAACCATCGTTACAAGAATGTTGATCTAATTTCTCTTTCATCATAAGTAAACTCTCGAGCCGGACTTAATTTCGTCTGCTTTCCTCCACCAAGCACTTGTCTCCTACCTTGTCTTAACCTCTTGTCTTCACATTCTTTTCAGCTATTCTTTTGTCATTTTTTTCATCTCGTGTGTCTCATCCTTCCCCCCTTTTTTTTTCACTTATGGCCTGCTCTAAATGAGGGCCTCCCCGTGGAGCGTTTGACCCTGGGAGGAGAAAAAACTAGGTTCATTAGGGTCGGTGCGCCAGGTGAGGTGCACGATGTATGGAGGAAACCTTATGGTAGAGTTTCCAAGTGAAGAGGGCACACGGTGCGCGCCACATCTGGTGGAGGACAAGGTATACACGGAATGTAAGGAGACGCCAAACAACACATGGCATGACGGTCTACGACGAAGTCTTCTGCTGAAGGACAGATTTAGTTTCAATAAACATTATTTCTTTAGATATACATAAACAAATCATTCCAGTAATAGTATGGGTGAAGGGTTACGTATGTAGGGTGTGGGTGGAGGCCAGTATGGAGCACACAGTGGGTACAATACATGGACATAGGAGGGTGACAGGTGGGCCTGAGTGGAGGTATTGACTCATCTTCACGTCAAGGTAGGAGGGAGGTCGAGGGTACATCAGTACATGATACATAATCACAGGACGGTAGTAACCTACCTAATCTGTGTAGCTGGAGACAGGACCATAAAGAATAGCCCCTTCTCCACCTCCTCCTCCCTCCCTCCGGCACATCAGCAGGCTGGAAAAAAAAAACTACGTAGGAACACTAAGACGGAAATCCCACGAGAACCATGAATGGAAATCTTAAAATCATCCTCAGCAAAGAAAAAAGTTAAAATGTGAACATCATATTATCATAAACAGGCTTATCACAGTCAGTTATGGTTATCATTAAGATTATTGCTTATCCTTTGTCTTGAATGTATTGGTAGTCTTGGTTCGGGAGGTAATTCAGTCCAATGTTCCATAACTCAGCTGCTGAAGAGACTCTTGCCTACGTGTGTACCACATCACCTGCCCTTGAACTCCACACCGTTGGTTCTGGTCATCGTATGGCTGTCAAACGTGAAGTTATGGAAATTCTTTAGCAAGTCTCGAGACGCGACGCAGGAAGGGAACCCACAAACTGTATGCGGAACAAACGAGACGTTAGTATACGTGGGCCACAGTACACGAGACAATATGGTGTGTGGGCCACAGTACACGAGACAATATGGTGTGTGGGCCACAGTACACGAGACAATATGGTGTGTGGGCCACAGTACAGGAGACAATATGGTGTCTGGGCCACAGTACACGAGACAATATGGTGTCTGGGCCACAGTACACGAGACAATATGGTGTCTGGGCCACAGTACACAAGACAATACGGTGTGTGGCCACAGTACACGAGAAAATACGGTGTGTGGGCCACAGTACACGAGACAATACGGTATGTGGGCCACGGTACACGAGACGATACGGTGTGTGGACCATGGTACACGAGACAATACGGTGTGTGGGCCACGGTATACGAGACAGTGTGGGCAGCTGTACACAAGACAATATGTATATGGGCCACGGTACACCAGAAAATACGGTGTGTAGGCCAGGGTACATGTGGCAGAACACAGGGTATGCCCCATGGTGCATAGATGAATATATAACGAAAACGTATTATCATCTCGTCCTTGAAGGGGTTACATCCTTACTATACCAGAGGTTCACCAACTCTATGATGACGTGGTGACACTCGGGCTGAGTCCTCGCTCTCCTCACTGCACACGCCCTCCTTAACATCCCTCACCGACGGGCGTTATGACAAAGGTGCCGGCCACACACACACACACACACACACCCGGCCACCTCACCCGTAACCAGTCCTGGGCAAGTGTGTCACAGGACAGACCCTGTCTCATGAACCAGTCCTGGGCAGGTGAGTCACAGGACGGAACCCCCTCCTCCCGCTCAGTCATTCACCAGCCACGCGATGGTTTGTCTGAGTGACTGACGCTTGGATGATTAGCGGAGTGTGGATGACAGGAGGCAGGCGGTGTGGGGACCAGCAGGTCCGCCGCGCCGCCCGCCAAGTGTACCCACACTCTCCTCGGGTTTAATGGCCGTGAAACGAGTTCGTCAGACAACTTGATTCTGTTTCATTCATACTTTGAAGCTTTGCTTTATTTGTTTTTGAAGGTTTTTATGACCATGCAGTGACAGATGCATTATCAGCACACAAGGAGGAGTGCAACAGGTGTCAGTAGTGTGGTCTTACCCAGGTTCACTGCCAGCCGGACCACTGATCAGGTGGTCGTCAGCCGCTGCTGATGACGTCTTCATTGCTCGAGCAGAAGGAAAGCATGAATCTTGGCAACACTGAGATCCCCAGCCACTGGCCAGGTTATACCGCGCCCACCCCCCTCCCACCTGACATCCCCACCCACCAAACCTGACACACACACCCACATCATCCACACCTCCACCTGCTCTATATCCCCGCCTGCTCCACGTCTCCACAAGCTCCACATCCTCACAAGCTCCACGCCTCTACCTGTTCCACACCACCGCCAGATCCACACCCCCACCAGCTCAATAAACCCACCTGCTCCACACCCCTAACAGTTCCGCACCCCCACCATCTTCATATCCCACCTCCACCTGCTCCATAACCCCTCCAGCTCCACATCTCCATGTGCTCCACACTTTTGCTTGTTTTATACCTCCACCTACTCCACATCCCCACCTGTTCCACACCCCAACTGTTCCACAGCTCCACCTGCTTCTCACTTCCACCTGCTTCACACTTCCACCTACTCCACACCTCCACCTGCTATACATCTCCACCTGCACCACACCTCCACCTACACCACACCTCCATGCTCCACTCTTGCCTTTACCTCACCTCCACCTCCTCCACATCTCTGCAGTACCTTCCTGCTGTCTGATGATGCCCTCAGTAAACTGCTCACATCCCCAGTTTGACCTTTATTTACGATTCCAACTTAAAAGAAGAATTATCGCTGATTGAACCACCTCCCACCCACATCATGGATCTTGAACCTCCCAACTCTGACGTCATCTGGCTTAAGACATATCTCCCAACCCTGACGTCATCTGGCTTAAGACATGTCTCCCATCCTACTAATGTTTCACGTGGTTCAGCAAACTGTTCCTCTGACTCTACAAACATCGTAGCTTTCACAGACGATCGATATTCCCCCCCGTCCTGGGCCCGTGACCTTCCTCTCACCCTCAAAGTGACGTCCTCTACTTAGGAGATTTCAACATACAGTATAGGGAATGGCTCAACTCCCTCACCACACATGGGAATGAAATTCTCAACTTCTTAACCATTTCAGTCATACTCGAGTTCACTCGGTTTTCCAGCCAGTGTGTGGCTCACTTCTCGAAACCCACGTTCGAAAACTACAACTTTCCCCACGTAACTATAACATGGACTCTGTCCAGGTAACTTCCCATTGCAAGGAGCGCCAAGTCTACGTCTGATGAACTGGAGTTCTTCTTCGGACGCCGAGTTACTTGACAGAGTCGAGCGTATAGTAGCTCGACGTGTTAGAGTCGGACCTCAAGACTTGACTCCTTTCCGCCGCGCCTCACTGTTGGTTTGTGTGCCTGAGAGCTGGCCGGTTGTGTGTGTGTCCCGTGCCTTCAGCTCCGCCATGTAATGCTGGGTGAGGAGCCGCTGAGTCATGTGATTACTACTGTGTGGCTGTTGCCAACTCCAGGATGGTCTGTGGTGATGTCTGTCTGTGTCTTGTTAATTATGTGAATAGTAAAGTTTGTGGTCGAAGGTTTTAGGGCAGAAGCTCGATCCCTATATCTCTAAATGTGAAAAATAGAGACTTTTAAGGATAGATCTAAACAAACCCTGCAAAGAATGTCACACCACCTTATTGTTAACAACAAGATACCTAAAATTTTAAATTTGTATCCACTTTTTGCATCTAGTCGGTAAAACTTACCATATGAAACTATGTAATGTATGTAATGAAATAAGGATTGTGACATCTTATGTAATATCAACCCACTGGAGTCTGACTAAGACCCTTTGTGACCCATGTAATCCTTTAGCGCTACCGCGCACAAGATGAGCGTGGGGCGGCATAATAAATTTGCCGGGGTTACCGGCACAAATCAAAATCTGTGTCTTACCATACACTGCTAAGACCACTGCATCCCTTTAAGAATGTATGGGATAGTGGAAGATATCAGAAACTCACAGATTAGTGTGGTAAAAGTAGGCAAACATACATATGATGCAAAGAAGAAACTGGAAGCTGTTAATGTGACTGTCGTGGCGTAAACTATATTGATTTGGGCTTGAAGCGAAACATATTTTAATCCAAATGTTAACAGTGCTACTGAAGGAAAAAATACTTCGCCTGATTTGAGATATGTGCCCATGAGTTTGTATCCCGTACTACGAGTGAAATGGGATGAATCAAGTCTTAAGCAGCCTATTAGATCGACATTATCAGAGCCTTTGACATTGTCTTGAGGTAATGTCAGTGGTTCGTGTGAGGGCAAAAGCTAAGGAAGGGGTAGCACTACTGCTGAAACAGGAGTTCTGAAAGTGTGTGAAATAGTGTAAGGCAGTGTGCTCGATACTATAAATGAATTGCGAGAGAGGTGATTATTAGCGCTTATGCACCTGACCACTGGAAGGATGGCGATGAGAGGCAAATGTTCTGGGAGCAGCTGAGTGAGTGTGTCATCAGTTCCGATGCAGGAGAACGGGTATCAGTGATGGGTGATTTGAATGTGAAGATGAGAAATGAGGCTTGATTCTATTGTGGATCAGTTTTTCAGGGAGTTTGGTTACGGAAAATAGTAGTGATGGAAGAAGTAAGAGGAGGGGAATTAGGTAAATTGAATGGTTCTATGACGGGTACTTTGCTCATAAGTTTAGAGATGCCTGTGATTTTGTGTGTTTGAGGATATCTGGAAACGCTTCGAATGGAAATAGGCCCGAGTGTTTTATTGTGGAAGTTTGTTATGTAGTCACGTCCTGTGCATGAGAGTTCATTAAGGTTTTATTTGTATTGTGTGTCAGTGGGAGTGAAGGATGGACAGACTGCTGTTTCAGAATGGATTTTGTGTAGTTTTCCTATATCCTGTTTATGAATGTGGATGGCTTTTGGTTGATTTTTGAGAAGTGCTTCTTGGGTATTTGTGAATTCCTCAAGGGAAGGGATGTTAAGGGTTTGGTTTAGAGGTATTTGATTATATATATATATATATATATATATATATATATATATATATATATATATATATATATATATATATATATATTATGTTGAAGGCTCCAGTCACGGAGAAAAGTCCACATCAAGGCCGAGCCTTACTTGAAATATGGGAAGAATTATGAAACGGGAAAAGAAAAGACATGAGAAAGTATTTACAAATTTTGGAGGAAGTGAAAACCCTGTCTCTTGATATGTGCTGGTTAAGGTGGTGTGCGAGGCGGGACACTTGTTTATCGTTCGTGCGAGCTGGTTGCTGCGGGCTTTGTGGTTCTCAATGATAAGGAAAGAGGATCAGTTTCCCGTTCACCTTTTAGTGATTGGGTTAGTAATGGTGTTGTTTAGAGTTTGTATTTGTTCTGTGTTTTCTGTCGGTGGTGAGTGGTTTTGTTTATGTTCCTTTGCTTCATGATGTCGGCTTTTCATGAGGTGGAGTTTGGGTTACATTGGTTTCTATGTGCATGTGGGGTGGCATGCGCTCCTTGCTGGATTCGTTGCTGACGTTGATGAAATGTGGGTTGGCATGGTAGTGGCTTGGGAAATATCCTTTTATGAAGCCTTGGTGTTTGATTACTGTGTGAATGCTGGCTAATTTGCCTTTCTGGAGTTTGTACTTATTCGCGCGCGCGCGCGTGTGTGTATGTGTGTGTGGCATAAGTGCAGTGTTTTCATACCGAGTAAGTAGCCAAAGGGGAGCTCGTGTTGTGTGCTGCAAATGGTCCTTGTGTGCAGTGATTGTGTGCAAAAACTAATATGCAAGAGAAAGCGGCGGGAGGTCAGGAGGAAGGTGAAGTGGCTGAAGAAGAAAAAAATAGTGGCAAATAAGAGTTGGGGTGAGCGAGAATCAGTTTCATGGAGAATGGTTTGTAGGGAGGTTTACAGAGTCAGAAAAATAGGTGAACAAATGGAAATATTGGCTTAGGGGCAAATGGGAAAGTGGTAACAAGCAATGATGAGGTGAAGAGGAGACTGAGTGAGTACTTTGTAGGACTGTTGAATCTGTTTGATGACAGGATGGTATGTATAGGATGCTTAGGTCGAGGAGATATGCAAATTAATTATTGGCCAGTAGTTTCGTGAAAAGAGAAGAGGTGGTGAAAGCCTTGTGTAAGATGTAGCAAGACAGCTGGAGTCGATAGTATTGCAGGTGATTGGTTAGTTAGGATGTTCATCGTATATGTGAATCATGGAAAGGTGCTGAAGGATTAGTGGTATGCACGTATATTGTCATTATATAAAGGCAAGGATTACAAAACTGAGTGTTTGAAATACAGAGGCATAAGTTTTGTTGAGTGTGATGGGTAGGTTGTATGGAATAGTGGTGGTTGAGGGATTAGCAGCATGTGCAAAGCATCAGACTGAGGAGTGACAATTTGGTTTCAGGAGTGGTAGAGGATGTGTGGCTCAGGTGTTTGCTTTGAAGAATGTACGTGAGTAATACTTAGAGAAGCAGAAGGATTTGTATATGGCAATTATGGATCTGCCGAAAGCATATAGTAGGGTAGACAGATATACTTTGTGGAAGGTGTTACAAATATATGGTGTGGGAGGTAAGCTGTCAGAAACACTGAGGCGTTTCTGTCAAGAGAGTAAGGCGTGTGTGCATGTTGGTAGAGAGAGGATGAGCGGTTCAGGTGAATGCAAGTGTCTTGGAGAAAGGGGCAGATTTGCATTCTTGGGGGACGTGAAAACCTGGGGGGGGAGGGCTTGAGAATGAGTCTTTTGTTATTAGCTGATGATACGCCGTTGGTGGTAGATTGAGATGTGAAGCTTTTGAAGTTGATGTCTGAGGCTGAGAGAAAATGTGAAAGAAGAAATCTGAGAGTAAATATGAATAAAACCAACGTTATTAGGTTCAGCATTGGAGATAGAGAGAGAGAGAGAGAGAGAGAGAGAGAGAGAGAGAGAGAGAGAGAGAGAGAGAGAGAGAGAGAGAGAGAGGTTAGCTGAGATGTGAGTTTGAATGGAAAGAACTTGCAGGAAGTGAAATGTTTCAGAAACAGAAGGATTTGTATGTAGCATTTATGAATCTGGAGAAAGCATATGTTAGGGTTGACAGAGATGCATTGTGGAAAGTTTTAAAAATGTATGGTGCTGCAGGAAAGCTGCTAGAAGCAGTGAGAAGTTCTTTTCAAGGGTGTAAGGCATGTGTATGAATAGAAAGAGAGGAGAGTGAATGGTTCCCAGTGAAGGCTGGTCTCCGGCAAAGGTGTGTGATATCATCATGGTTGTTTGATATGTTTATGAATAGGATGGTGAGGAGGGTAATGGTAAAAGTCTTGGAGAGTGATATGAATTTGCAGTCTGTAGAGAGTGAGAGGGCCTAGGAGGTATCAGGTGTAGTTTGTTGATGATACAGCACTACTGGCAGATTTGAGTGAGAAGCTGCAGAAGCTGGTGATTGAGTATGGAAGAGCGTATGAAGGGACGGAGCTGAGAATAAATGTAGATAAGAGGAAAGTTATTAGGTCTAGCACGGTAAAGGGACAGGTTATTTGGGGTGTGAGTTTGAATGGAGAAAATTTGGAGGAAGTGAAGTGTCTTAGATACCTGGGAGTGAACTTGGCGGCAAATGGAACCATGGACGCGGAAGTGAGTTACAGGGTATGTGAGGGGCGAAGGTTTTGGAAGCATTGAAGAATATGTGGAAAGAAAGGTCGTTCGCTGGAAAGGCAAAAATGGTTATGTTTAAAGGTATAGTAGTCCCATTGTTTTATTGATGCGAGACATGGGCTGTGAGTGAAGATGTACGGAGGAGGGTGGATGTGTTAAGAATTAAATGTGTGAAGACAATACATGGTGTTTGGTTGTTTGATCGAGTAAGTAACGAAAGAGTAAGAGAGATGTGTGGTAATGATAAGGGCGTTATTGAGAGAGCTGAAATGGATATGTTGAATCGGTTTGAACTTATGGAGAGAATGAGTGAAGAGAGATGTATCAAGATGATATATGTGTAAGAAAGTGAAAAGGATTAGGAAAAGGGGAAGCCATAATGGAGATAGAAGAATAAGTGAAAAAGATATTGAGTGACTGGGGTCTGAACATGGAAGAGGGTGAAATGTATGTACGGGATAGAGTGTATTGGAACGATGTGGTGTATAGGGGTCGACGTGCTATCAGTTGATTGAACCAGGGCATGTGATGCGACTTGAGTATGTACTGGGGGATGAGGGTGGCGTCGGTGCATCATGACAGATAAAGAATGAATGCGAGGGAATGTGGCCTTTCTTTGTCTGTTCCTGGCCCTCTCTCGCAAAAGCGGGAAACGGCTATCGAGTGTGTGTGTGTGTGTGTGTGTGTGTGTGTGTGTGGATTTTGTATACATAATCTATTCATTTATCTGAACTCTTTACTCTCATGTTTCTTTTCTTAATTTTTCGTCGCAAGACCAGCAAATTTATTGTACACTCCCACCCATCCTCTGCTGTCATAATAAATAGATATCATACCGATAATAAACTGTTTGAAGTCTTGGAATCAGTGGCCCACTATTAATGCTATCACTTCCTCTTAAAACCTTGAACAGAGAGGTTGAGCTGTGTAGCATGACACTTGTCTTGGCCAGTATTTTGGCTCTGGTGTCACTGTTAATGAGCGCTGATGACTGACGCGGCGTGAGACCCGGGATGAAGGGGGAGTGGCATCTTGTCATATCAGAGGATGTCCACTGGTGGTAGAGATGCGGGGTTAGACCTACCTGAGGGAGGGAGGGTCCACCCACCCTCGTGATGTCCTCAGTGAGAGAGAGAGAGAGAGAGAGAGAGAGAGAGAGAGAGAGAGAGAGAGAGAGAGAGAGAGAGAGACCACTGGTGCGTGGGAGGGAAATGGCCAGCTCACCCTACCCTGCGGGACGCCACAGTGTTGGTCACTCAGTGGGCCGCAGCAGTTGCCAGGTTTAGATGAGTCACTCCTGCCCCGCAGTCTCTCCTCCCACACCCAGCTCCCAGCCCCTCCCGTCCCACACCCCAGCCCCAGCCACCCATCCCACTCCCCAGTCCCACCCCACACGTCCCGTCCCGCACCTGCTGGGCTCCGGGAGGGAAGAAGGGGAAGCATGTTTATATTTACCTGGTGTGTACGACTTACGCCACACACACACACACACACACACACACACACACACACACACACACACACACACACACCGCCTCACCACCATACCTGGACACCAGCCACCACCAACCAGTGTATGGTTACCTAAGGTAGTTCATGGTGGCCTGTGTGGCAGTACATTGTGGTCTGTTGCGTAGTACATGGTGGTCCATGGGGGATGGTCCGTGGTGAACAAGGAAGATACTCTATGGTGGTTATTGAAATTAGTTCGTGGTAGTACGTGGGATAGTTCATGGTGGTCCGTGGGGATAGTTCATGGTGGTCCGTGGGGATAGTTCATGGTGGTCCGTGGGGATAGTTCATGGTGGTCCGTAGGGGATAGTTCATGGTGGTCTGTGGGGATAGTTCATGGTGGTCCGTGGGGATAGTTCATGGTGATCCGTGGGGATAGTTCATGGTGGTCCGTGGGGATAGTTCATGGTGATCCGTAGGGGATAGTTCATGGTGGTCCGTGGGGATAGTTCATCGTGGTCCGTGGGGATAGTTCATGGTGGTCCGTGGGGGATAGTTCATGGTGGTCCGTGGGGGATAGTTCATGTTGGTCCGTGGGGGATAGTTCATGGTGATCCGTGGGGATAGTTCATGGTGGTCCGTGGGGATAGTTCATGGTGATCCGTAGGGGATAGTTCATGGTGGTCCGTGGGGATAGTTCATCGTGGTCCGTAGGGGATAGTTCATGGTGGTCTGTGGGGATAGTTCATGGTGGTCCGTGGGGATAGTTCATGGTGATCCGTGGGGATAGTTCATGGTGGTCCGTGGGGATAGTTCATGGTGATCCGTAGGGGATAGTTCATGGTGGTCCGTGGGGATAGTTCATCGTGGTCCGTGGGGATAGTTCATGGTGGTCCGTGGGGGATAGTTCATGGTGGTCCGTGGGGGATAGTTCATGTTGGTCCGTGGGGGATAGTTCATGGTGATCCGTGGGGATAGTTCATGGTGGTCCGTGGGGATAGTTCATGGTGATCCGTAGGGGATAGTTCATGGTGGTCCGTGGGGATAGTTCATCGTGGTCCGTGGGGATAGTTCATGGTGGTCCGTGGGGGATAGTTCATGGTGGTCCGTGGGGGATAGTTCATGTTGGTCCGTGGGGGATAGTTTATAGTGGTCCGTGGGGATAGTTCATTGTGGTCCGTATGGATAATCCAAGTTGGACAGTGAAATAATTCACCATGGTCCCTTGGGGTAGTTTATAGTGCTTCTAATGGTTAGTTTATGTTGGGTCATGGCGGTAATCCACCGTGACCCATGGGGGTATTTTAAGATGGTCCGTGAGGGTGGTACTCTATGATTGCCCGTGAGCTTGTTTTCGGTGACCACTGGGGTAGTTCATGGTACCCCTCTGAGGTACTTCGTAGTGACCCGTAAGGGGAGTATATGGTGGCCCGTTGGGGCAGTTCATGGTGGCCCGTGAAGGTAGAGGTGGGTCATAGATCGTAGTTTACGATCATGTTGACGTGCGTAGGTAGTCCATGGTTACATGGTACAGGTTATGATGGCCAGTTCATGGTTACCAAGGATAGTTCAGCACAACCTGTGGTCTGTTCTTGCGAGTACATGGGAAGGAGAGATAACAGGAGACCTGATGGTCCGTTACGAGGTTATCTATAGAAATCATCTGAAGATAGTGGTAGAACCAGGGTAGTAAAGCAGAAGGTACCGCCACGCCCGCCTCTCCCTCTGGCTCAATTTTTGGTAGGAACAAGATGCGAAAATAATATCATGCACTGTAGGGGTAAGATACCGCAAAAAAAAAAAAAAAAAATCTTGTAGGAAAGTGAGGTATTCGTCTAGCCTCGATTTGAAGGCACTGATAGCTTTCGCAATTAATACTTCATAAAGAAGACGATTGCAATCCACCATCACTTTTTATGTGAAACAGTTTTACCCCCATTGCAGTTACCTACCCTTTATCTTCACACCGTTATTTCTGGCGAAAGTGAAGATATCTTCATATGATATGCTACTGGTATTATCTAGCATTTTGCACACCTAGATATCCTCGGGGTCTGCGCTTTTTAGAGAGAATAACTTCAAATCTTTAAGTGTTTCCCTCAGACGGGTTAATTCTGAGTGAAGGACTGAGTTTGGTCGCTCTTCCTTGAATTCGTTCAAGTTTCTCTTCATCTTTGCTCAGGTTTGATGACCAGAAATGAAGAGCTTAGTACGACTGAGGTCTAACTAAGCACTATATAAAGAATGAGTATTGTATTCTATAATCTATATTTCTCACTATGAAACTCAACTTTTTGTTTGCTTTATTGTACATAGCTCGGCATTGTTTACCATCTTCAAGGTCATTACTGATACCCCAAGATCCTGTCTTCTTTATCTTCCCGAGGTTTAACAAGTGTCTTGTACTCATGATTCATATGACTGGCGCCAGTTTATAAATCTCTGCGTCTGTCTCCATTGAAATCCATCTGTCATGTCTCTGTTCCGCTCTACCAGACTGTCAGAAATCCTCTGAATTTTCAGGCAGTCCTCTTTTCAGTTGGCTGTTTCCAATACTGAGTCGTCGGCAAATTTTGAGATTCTGGTGGCGAGTCCCCCCCCCCCCCTCTCTCTCTCTCTCTCTCTCTCTCTCTCTCTCTCTCTCTCTCTCTCTCTCTCTCTCTCTCTCTCTCTCTCTCTCTCTCTCATGCTGATGATGAAAAGTATGAGTCCCAGGAGTGAGCCATGTGGAACTCCACTAGGCCCGTGAAGCCAATCCGATCCTACCTCATTCAGTGGCATTCTTTACTTCTGTCGAGGGAAACAGTCCGACATCCACGCGTCGATTCCATTTTCTGTCCCATGAATTTTGATTTCATGGGACATATTAATCTATTTTTACTGTTTTGTCTCTAGCTGTTGTTTCTAACACTTTCACTTAGAGCCAAAGTGAGGCTAATGGGACGGTAGTCCGAGGCACATATCCTGTCGCCGTTTCTAAAAATTGGCGTTATCTTCGCTAACTTTCCCTTCCCTTCTTGCACAGATCTGTTGAGCTATTTCAGCGACAGGAAAAGCTAATATCCTGCACCCTGCCAGCTTCTTTTAGTCTTGTAGACGACATGTCGTCCGGACCAGATGATGTGTTCGGATTTAGTTTATCTAGACATCTAAGTACTTTGCATCGTTCAGTCATTTTAATGTCCATAAATACTCAGTGGTAAACCAGTGAAATCTGTGATCAGTTCATGGTTACTATGGGTAGCTCAACATGACCTATGGTTCGTTCATAGATATCCAAGGTCATGGTGAGATCATGTGAGGTAGGATGGGTCACGGTGCCTGAAGTGTGTGAACCCTTGCATTCAGACAGCTAGTGTGTGTGTGTGTGTGTGTGTGTGTGTGTGTGGCTCCCCCATACATACATGCATACATCATGACTAAGAAAGATAAATTTCGCCCAGCATCAGGTGTGACACGATGGACGATGTGGTTAGGCCTCATTAACTCCCCCAGGAGTGGCGTTGCTAACACCTCTACGTTCTCCGCCATCACTCACAACCTCACATTGTGAGAAATACTGAAGGAGTCAACGTGTGAGTTGATGATGGTCAGGAGGAGCCTCCTGCCTCGCAGCGCAGGACTCCCGGGGTCCTCAGGATCCTCAGGATGTCCTGACCCCTGGGTGTCTGCAAAGGTCGTGTGTCCACCTCCCTTCCCACCCCCTCCCAGCTGGGTCATGCCCGACGGAGATGATGGGTGAGCATCTCCTGCAGGAGGTGCCAGTGGTGAACGGGTGTCACTTGGTGGCCCGGCCTGACCACAGCTGACGGGCTGCCCGGCCTGACCTCGGGTGACGGGTGGCCCGGCCTGACCACAGGTGACGGGTGGCCCGGCCTGACCACAGGTGACGGGTGGCCCGGCCTGACCACAGGTGACGAATGACCCGGCCTGACCACAGGTGACGGGTGGCCCGCATCCCGCCGCGCTGTTCCTCTAAATAAACAGATCCTGCCGTGTGCATCGCCGGCCGAGCATCTGTATATAGGATGTGGTGAGGCTGGCGCCACGCCTCACCACCCATACCTCGGGGCCGGGTTCGCGGTGGCCACCCCAGCCACGGGAGAAGTAGGTTCGTGGAGACAATAGTCAGGGGTGGGAGGAGGCTCTATATGGTGCAGGGGAGGGAGGAAGGGAGGGAATGTGTGGCAGGGGATGCAGGAAGGCGTGGGTGGGGCTGGGGAGGACGTGGGTGGACAGGGGGTTGTCGTCTGGCCGGCCGACCTGGCCCACTGGCCACATGAGGACGGTGGCCGCGCCCTCAGCGGGTGGGCGTGCCAACAATGTGCGTCCCGGCGTAGGAGGGGGACACTAAATATGGCCCCCTTCCCGGCTACTGTTACTGCGGCCCACCCACCTCCGTCGCCACCAACCCCAGCCCGCCCACCGCCGCCGCCGCCTCACACCACCACCAGTGCAGCGCACGGCGGCGGCAGCGGTGCCAGGGGCCACGCTAGTGCCTCACCCCCCCCCCCCCCCACACACACACACACCCTCCGCCTCCCACCCAGACCCATCTGGGTCTCGGGCGGCCGGGGTCAGCCGCTGAGGTCGTGACCAAAGTGTCAACCATCGTTACATGTGGGAGGTTACTAGTGTTACCAGGGAGGACCGGCGGCTGGGGGGGCAGGTTAGTGAGGGCTCCTATCATCCGTCACTCGGCCAGGCTGGTGGTGAGGGACCTACCGGGCCACCTCACTATGGCCTCTACACCGCTAGTACACACACACACACACACACACACACACACACACACACACACACACACAGGCATCATCTGCCCAGCTGCTGGTGTCGACATGTGTCCCCGTCTCTGGTGCCACCATCCCCTTGCTGGTGTCACACCATCACTGTGACCTGCTCCACCACCCCCACCACCTGACCATCCCACCTTACTCCACCACCACCACCACCACCTGACCCTCCCACCTTACTCCACCACTCCCACCACCACCTGACCCTCCCACCTTACTCCACCACCACCACCACCACCTGACCCTCCCACCTTACTCCACCACCACCACCACCACCAGCTGACCCTCTCACCTTACTCCACCACCCCCACCACCTGACCCTCCCACCTTACTCCACCACCACCACCACCTGACCCTCCCACCTTACTCCACCACCACCACCACCACCTGACCCTCCCACCTTACTCCACCACCAACACCACCTGACCCTCCCACCTTACTCCACCACCAACACCACCTGACCCTCCCACCTTACTCCACCACCACCACCACCACCACCACCACCTGACTCTCCCACCTTACTCCACCACCACCACCTGACCCACAACACAACACTCACGCCTCTTCTCTCTCATTCTTTCATCTTATTCTTAATGTTTGTTTACTACCTGATCCACACTCTGTAGTCTGATGTTGAAACTCAGCCGAGACCGTTGATGATGGCTGACTTCCCAGTCACTTGGTGTGTAACGTGAGAATGGGGGGCGGGGGTGATGCCGTGCTGACATGGGTGCAGTGAGAGGAGGGTCCGTGCTGATATGGGTGCAGGGAGGGAGGAGGTAAGGGCCCTTGCCAACGTAGATAGGGGGAGGGAGGGGAGGGTCTTCGCTAACATGGGTGGAGGGAGCGAGAGAAGGGAAAGCCCAAGCTGACGTGGAAGGAGGGAAGGAGGAGAGAGTCCTTGGTGACTTGGAAGGAGGGAAGGGAGGGGGGCCTTTGGTGATGTGAAAGAGGGAGGGAGAGAGCGGAGGGGAGGGCACTTACTGTCGTGGGTGGAGGGTGGAAGGGGAAGGCCTTGTTGACATGAGTGAAGGTAGAGAGAGGGAACTGGCCCGCGCTGACGTGGGAGGAGGGAGGGAGGGAGTGGAGGGTCTGTAGTGGGGTGGCAGGAGGGAGGGTACAGGTGTGGCCCTGCTCACCGCGGGAGACCACAGCTTATTTTCAGTGAGTCGTTGACCAGCACGACTCACCGCCCGCCTGCCCACGGCTCACCAGGGTTTGATCTATAATTTATCGCGACATTTATACATAGAGGCAACAGTCCCCTCCCCCCCCCTCCACCCAACATCCACCTCCCCGCCTATCCCTCCCAATCTCGTCCCCCCCCCCCAACCCCCACCCCTTCTCGTCCACCCGGTAACATCCTACAACACTGAGACAAGTTACCAACAGCTGTCAATGAGGCGATCATCAGTAACAGTAAACCTCTGGTACACAAGTCCTTCAGCGGTATCAGTTACCAGTAGATAAACCTGCTCGTGAAGGAAAGCACTTAAGATACGTGTTAACTAATTTCAACTTTTCTTTTTTGCTTTTTCACTCTTGGGCCTCACCCTTGGGGGATCAGAAGTGGATGACATTTCGTGAACACTTTCCCATACAACTTCCATGGCAGTATATGCTAAGATGAGACATGATGCTCCTTCTTGGTTATTTTCCTGCCGTCTCTTGTGCCCTAGATTAAGGGGAGGAGGAGCCCCCCCCTGCCTCACTAACCTGTCTCTGTAATGAATCTGGAAATCAGGATACGTACGTCACGGACCATCAGGTCTCCTTTACCTGTCCATATACTCATCGTTTTGTTCTCCCCGTCACTTTCATTTTCTCGTTCTCTCTGTCTCGTCCTTCCGGTCTCGTTCTCCCCGTCTCGTTCTCTCGGTCTCGTTCGCCCCGTCTCGTTCTCTCGGTCTCGTTCTCCCCGTCTCGTTCCCTCGGTCTCGTTCTCCCCGTCTCGTTCTCTCGGTCTCGTTCTCTCGGTCTCGTTTTCCCTGTCCCGTTCTCTCGGTCTCGTTCTCCTCATCTCATCCTCCCCGTCTTGTCCTCCACCACTCGTCATCCGTACCCGTCCTCCTCGTGTTTGTCCTCCTTATCTTTTCCTCTCCCTCTCGTCTTCCCCAGCTCGTCCTCCCTATCTGGTCCTCTCCCTCTGCTCCTCTTCTTCCCCGAGTATTTGTCGTACCCTCGACCTCCTTCCCTCTCTAACGGGCAGAGAACCCTCTGGGTCCCTCGCCCCACCTGACACCCTCCTGTGCTGATGTATCATTCCCAGTATACGCTGTATACCAGCCCCCACCTACCCCTGGCCATGTACACTTCATCCATGCTGTTACTGAGACGCTGTGTCCGTCCTGTGATGAATATAGTTGTAGAAATTAGAATACGATTCTCTAATCCTCTTATCTTCCATCTCGTCTTGTCCTCACCATTCGTCCCCTCTGTTGCATCCTCCCCGCTCCCCCCGCCTACCCGAGCTAATCATACGTCATCACTCGACAAAGGAAAGTGACAATTGGGCAGATAATTACCCGTCCAGACGTGAGGAGTTAAAGGAAACGTTTTGACGATACGATGATTTCGGATGAAACCCGAGATGAGATGGGAGTCCTGGGCTGTGTTACTGTCCCCTAGATAAGTAGCCACTCTGCCGGATCAAGGTCCACCTACACCAACAGAATCAGAGCTCACTCTAACTAACAGGTCAAGGTCCACCTACACCAACAGAATCAGGGCTCACTCTAACTAACAGGTCAAGGTCCACCTACACCAACAGAATCAGGGCTCACTCTAACTAACAGGTCAAGGCTCACTTACATCAACAGACTCAGTGTCCACTTACACCAACAGGATCAAGATCCACTTGCAACAAAAATATCAGGGCAAACTTACATGAATATAATCAGGGCCCACTGACACCAGCAGGATCAGGGCCTACTGACACCAGCAGGATCAGGGCCCACTGACACCAGCAGGATCAGGGCCCACTGACACCAGCAGGATCAGGGCCTACTGACACCAGCAGGATCAGGGCCTACTGACACCAGCAGGATCAGGGCCTACTGACACCAGCAGGATCAGGGCCCACTGACACCAGCAGGATCAGGGCCTACTGACACCAGCAGGATCAGGGCCTACTGACACCAGCAGGATCAGGGCCTACTGACACCAGCAGGATCAGGGCCCACTGACACCAGCAGGATCAGGGCCCACTGACACCAGCAGGATCAGGGCCTACTGACACCAGCAGGATCAGGGCCTACTGACACCAGCAGGATCAGGGCCTACTGACACCAGCAGGATCAGGGCCTACTGACACCAGCAGGATCAGGGCCCACTGACACCAGCAGGATCAGGGCCCACTGACACCAGCAGGATCAGGGCCCACTGACACCAGCAGGATCAGGGCCTACTGACACCAGCAGGATCAGGGCCTACTGACATCAACAGAACCAGGGCTCGGTAACACGAACAGGGGACAGGGCCCATTGATACCATAACGTTCAAGACCCCTTAACACCAACAGGACCAGGGACAACTAACACCAACAGGACCAGGGACAACTAACACCAACAGGACCAGGGACAACTAACACCAACAGGACCAGGGACAACTAACACCAACAGGACCAGGGACAACTAACACCAACAGGACCAGGGACAACTAACACTAACAGGACCAAGGACAACTAACACCAACAGGACCAGGGACAACTAACACTAACAGGACCAGAGACAACTAACACTGAAGGATATAAACCAGCTACACTTACCTCTTGGTCTTACTTCACCAGACTATTAGCAGAGCTGTAGGTGTGTCTCTCTGCCCAGCGTACTGGATAAGTGCGGTAGATTTAGAGACGTTACATGCAGTAACCTTAGAGAGATTAGTCGCATTATCATTAGAGAGGTTAGTAACAGTAACATTAGAGTAATTAGTAACAGTAACATTAGAGTGATTAGTAACAGTAACATTAGAGAGGTTAGTAACAGTAACATTAGAGTGATTAGTAACAGTAACATTAGAGTAATTAGTAACAGTAACATTAGAGTGATTAGTAACAGTAACATTAGAGTAATTAGTAACAGTAACATTAGAGTGATTAGTAACAGTAACATTAGAGTAATTAGTAACAGTAACATTAGAGTGATTAGTAACAGTAACATTAGAGTGATTAGTAACAGTAACATTAGAGTAATTAGTAACAGTAACATTAGAGTGATTAGTAACAGTAACATTAGAGTAATTAGTAACAGTAACATTAGAGTAATTAGTAACATTAACATTAGAGTGATTAGTAACAGTAACATTAGAGTGATTAGTAACAGTAACATTAGAGTAATTAGTAACAGTAACATTAGAGTAATTAGTAACAGTAACATTAGAGTGATTAGTAACAGTAACATTAGAGTAATTAGTAACAGTAACATTAGAGTAATTAGTAACAGTAACATTAGAGTGATTAGTAACAGTAACATTAGAGTGATTAGTAACAGTAACATTAGAGTAATTAGTAACAGTAACATTAGAGTAATTAGTAACAGTAACATTAGAGTAATTAGTAACAGTAACATTAGAGTAATTAGTAACAGTAACATTAGAGTGATTAGTAACAGTAACATTAGAGTGATTAGTAACAGTAACATTAGAGTAATTAGTAACAGTAACATTAGAGTGATTAGTAACAGTAACATTAGAGTAATTAGTAACAGTAACATTAGAGTAATTAGTAACAGTAACATTAGAGTGATTAGTAACAGTAACATTAGAGTGATTAGTAACAGTAACATTAGAGTAATTAGTAACAGTAACATTAGAGTGATTAGTAACAGTAACATTAGAGTGATTAGTAACAGTAACATTAGAGTGATTAGTAACAGTAACATTAGAGTGATTAGTAACAGTAACATTAGAGTGATTAGTAACAGTAACATTAGAGTGATTAGTAACAGTAACATTAGAGTAATTAGTAACAGTAACATTAGAGTAATTAGTAACAGTAACATTAGAGTAATTAGTAACAGTAACATTAGAGTAATTAGTAACAGTAACATTAGAGTAATTAGTAACAGTAACATTAGAGTAATTAGTAACAGTAACATTAGAGTGATTAGTAACACTAACATTAGAGAGGTTAGTAACAGTAACATTAGAGAGGTTAGTAACACTAACATTAGAAAGGTTAGCAACAGTAATATTAGGGAGGTTAGCAACAGGAACATTAGAGAGGTTAGTAACACTAACATTAGAGAGGTTAGTAACAGTAACATTAGAGAAGTTAGTAACACTAACATTAGAGAGGTTAGCAACAGTAACATTAGAGAAGTTAGTAACACTAACATTAGAGAGGTTAGTAACACTAACATTAGAGAGGTTAGTAACACTAACATTAGACAGGTTAGTAACAGTGACATTAGAAAGCAGCGTAATAGTAAGCTGGCTCACGTGGGGAGTGAAAGCACCCGGTTTTGACGATTTCCTAAACGCAGGAAACCATGAGCTTATCTCCTTCCTGCAGGCTACCCTAGTTGACTTATCAGCAGGTGAACAGGTGTCCAGCAGATAACTAGCGGATCATTTTCCATTTCCTCTTCATCACGTTATGTATCACCAGCTGCTGCTGAGGTGTGAGCGAGACCGTATACGTACGTCAGTAACTTGAGTGTATACAGTTGTCACAGATCATTGTCAGTGAAGCAGTTACAGAGTTCACGGCACCTGAGACCCGTAGGCCTGAGATAGGGTAGAAGGGCATTCCAATATGCAGTGTTGTAGTGTGTGCTTATGTGGTTCATAACATACCATACAGCTTTGGAATCCAGTTCAACTTGTTGTGTATATCTTCGACTCATTCACGATCCGTCTCTTACAATATCAGTGTCTAATTCTGGTCTTGTGTTTACCATGATAGTCATTTTAGTCGTGATGAGCTTCTCTCAGTGATGGTACGTCTACCTGGTCTCTCAGCATGTCTGCCTTCACTCAGGTCTTCGAAGGCATCACGGAATGTGAGCTTGACACAATGACATGATTAACTTTGACTGAGGTCTGTCGTTGGCCTGTGACAGGTCTTGTTTATCCACCACGTCAACACTGTCATGTTGAGCGAACCCAATCATGACAGGGAAACCGGAGGAAATGTGCGTCAAGTCCTTTTGTCACTGGAGTACTAAGTAGGCTCCTCTGGTGTTAGATAGGAGCACTGCACACTGGTTTAGGACAGTTAAGGGATGCTGTTTTGGAATTAAACATGACGATATCATGATATGAGCTTGGGATAACTATCCGGAGCTGAGGGGAACCCAAGGCATGATGTGGAGCAGCGTGGGGAGCAGGTTCCCTCCACCTCGGACCTCGTCAGTGTTGGGTCAGTACCCGCGTAAAAGAAGAACGACCATCCTGTCACATAAACACCCGTGCATTGGACTCCTCTCGTACACTCACTTCGATCAGTCACGCTCCTCACACCCGTCTTCCTCCTCAACTTCTTCCTTGTCTATCTTCCTCCCCAGCCTTCACATATCTAACCTCCAACCCCAACTCTTCCTCTTTCTATCCTCCGCTCCACCCCCTCCCCAGTCTGTCCTCCACCCCCAACTCCTACCTTGTCCACCCTCCTCCCCATGACATCAGGAAATGAAAGACAAAACAAAAGATGACTGTTAAATGATTTATGATGATTTAGACAGACTGATGCAGTGGTCAGAGGTGTGGCTAATGGATGTTTTTTTTTACATAATGATGAAAATATTAAACACAATCAAAACGTTTTTGTTGAGTTGATATTTCAAGCGCGAGAAATACATGACCTTGGCGTAATAATCATTGATTATCTGTAATGTGTAAAACAATGTATAGTTTCATATGATAAAGCTGATAGAACTTTATATTACATAGAAATATAAAGTGTGAAGTACTTTACTCTTTACAACCCTGTAACCCGATCGTACAAGACACAATCCGTTCAAGTCTGGTCAACAAACTTAGTCAAAGACGAAAAAAAAATTTTAAACATCTACTTCGAAAAGCAACAAAACTAATTCTTTCATTCTTAACTTAACCATTTCAGGAAAACCCCCGAACTCAGAGATGATGATCCCAAGAAGACAACGTAAACTCTGCGGACTTCCAGCAGAGGTTTTCAAAATACGATAAAATTTCGAGGACAAACTATAACACAAAAGCTGTTTTACGTTAAAGACTCATTGGCCAGATATAATGGTACTGGGATGAACCACAATGACGTATTGACAAATGTAAGAACATTCATAAGGCAACTAAGGTAAACATTTTGGTAATTATAATCATTATCAGTTTATGAGAAACATATGCTCTATGATAAGCTTGTTCGAGACTGGCAATGATGATATGCATATACTTCAGCCGTTCTTCGTTTTCTTCTTCGTCTTGTTGTTCTTCTTCCTCCTCCTCCTCCCCAACCATTGCCCGACCCATCCTCCTCTACATGGTACTTACCCATCCTCTAATTCCTCCCTATTCCCACTCTAATCCTCCTCCTCCTCCTCCTCCTCCACAAAAAGCTATGACTTACCCCACCGCCATATTTACCAGCGGCGATAAAAATCCTATTCATCTGTCACTTTGATGATCATTAAATCAAACATGTCATTCCCGGTTTTTTTTCTTCTTTACAGTGGTGGTGGTGGTGGTGGTGGGGGGAAGAGGGGTGAGGGGGAGGGTAAGCGGAGCAAGACGTGCCCCACATGTGACCTCCACACCCCAGCCAGGTCGTCAGTGTAGTGGTGGACCTGCTTACCTGGTCATAACGTGTGACGCACAGGTGACATTCGTACTGTTTATATCTACTGTATCATTCTACCGGGACTCTTACTATTATTATCATTACACACACACACACACACACACACACACACACACTAACCATCCAAAGAGAAGTTATTGTGGCAGACACGGAGTAAATAGGGAAGTGCATCTACATACACAACTAGGCAGTGTAACAGTGAGCCGGAAATGGAAGTAGATTTTTTGTAACTGATGGGCATTTGTTGTGGAAGATTGTACGAAATGTACAATGGAAGAGGAGGAATATAGCCACCATTTGGGTCAAATAAGAGGGAAGATCGGGCGAGAGGAAGGAGCGGCGCAATAAAAAAAGATGTCACAGAAGCCAAGGAGCATCGCTATGTGATGTGACTAAGGTGTGGGCGACACTCCAGCCTGCCAGCATGGATGGGTAACGGAAAGAAAGGAACGAATGTTGCGGGATAAGTAAGGACGGAGGAACAGAGAAACTTGAAACAGAATACGAAGGAATCCAAACAGTATCGAATCACTGAGAACTCTTGAGGCGGTTTGTGATTGTGGAAGGCATCAAAAGCTCACATATTAGTGGGATAAAAGTTAGAGGCATAATAGATAATTCAAAGAGAATACCCTGCACGCTGTTCATGTGACTATGGAGGTGCCAATTATGTAAGTCGTGAATATGGCGTGAAATGTTTACCAAGATTATTCTTACACGTATCCACAATATAGCTTTCCACAGCTCTGATTGGTAGATCTTTCTATGTGTTAACAATCCTGTTGAAGAAAAAGTACTTCACATCATTCGAGGTAAAAACCTTTGCCCACGAGTTTGTAGCCATCACTGCAAGCGAAATCAGACGACTCAAGTCTTAAATACCTTGTGAGATCAAGATGATCAAAGCCTTCGATCTCTTTGAATAATTGTATCAGATCACCTCTCAACCTTCTGTTTTCTAAGCTAAATAGATTCAAGTCGTTTAGTTGGTTCTCATAAGATTTGTTTCTCATCCGGGAACAATCATCTTGGTGGCTCGACGCTGCGCGCCCTCCATTCTGTCTGTTATCTTCGTCGGGGTGACCAAAACTGAACCCAGTATTCTGGATGGGGACGAAACAATTATAAAGAGTAAGGATGATTTCCCTAGACTTAAATTCGAAGTCCCTGCCTATAAATCCAAGAATTTTGTGGTCTTTGCTTCTGTGTACTGCTTACTTGGTTTTAGGTCACCAGAGATTAATACACCACAGTCTTTATTCCTCATTTACCTCTTGCGGTTCAACAGAGTGCACAATATATCTTGCGTTTTCGTTTTTACGAACGATATATAAAACTCAGCAGGTATCGATATTAGAATTAATTTACCACCTGTGGGGCCAGTTCATCAGTATCTCTATGTCAGTTTGAATCTGCCGACGTACAAGTTCATGTGTAGATTCATTTTCCAGCTTCGCATCATCTGCGAATTTCATATCTTACACTGCAGCCCATTGTCAGTATCATTAATATATTTATGAGAAACAAAACCGGTCCCAAGACTGATCCTTGGGGTACACCACTTGTTACGTCTAACCATTCTAAGGCTTAAACATTAATCACAACTCTCTGTTTACTGCCACGCAACCATTTTCCTATCGAACCCATATCCCGGCCTGACCCTTGCTGATTCATGGTAAGTAACACTGACCATTACACCATGGAGGCCCGTGCGCGCGAGTGTGTGTGTGTGTGTGTGTGTGTGTGTGTGTTATACTCACCATACAGTGGGAAAATGTGCAACGCAGTTTCCACCGTGTATGGGGTAACAGGAAGACACTGAACTATCGTAGGGCACAGTTTTATTTCATCCAGACTTTACTGATATAGTTTCTGGCAACAGCAAGGTTGCAACCAGAATTCCGGAAGTACTTAGACATACCTGGTCAGTCAGATCAATTCAGAAAACCAAATCAAAGATTCATTCAGTAAGAAAGAAATATTCATGGAGGTAATTCTGGACCCTTAGAATGCCTACATATGACATAAGGTAAAACAAGTCTACCCATCGTTGGCTTCATCACCAGGAATATGTTTTCGTCTTGTTCTCATTTCATGTACAAAGCTCAAGGCCTAGTTGCGGCCAGGCCTTAACTGAGATATGAAAGGATTTAAACGGTTAGTGGAGGAGGGACGACGGCACGAAAGATGATCAAAGACTTTTGCAGGAAGCGGGAAATCTGCCTTTTTAAAAAGGGACAAGTGGAGGCTGTCGCGTGGAACGTGAGAGGATAAAGAGATCCAAAGCGTTGCAGTGTAGATCAAGAGACGAGCATCAAAATGGCCCGCCGCGGTAAGTACCGCGATTATTTTAACACGGAGGAATATCATGCACCAGAATGGAGAGGCGAGAGTAAAAAGTATATACGCCTCCCCTCCGTGATCGATAAGGCCTTGACACAGGAGCACCGCCATGTAACGTGTGCCACCAATCTCTTGTCTCCAACAGTAACACCAAGTTAGAGGCGTCAGGCCATCGAAGGGAGGAGGAAGGTCTTCCCACTGAAAGTTTGCCTCCACTGCCTCCCGACGAGCAAGAAGAACGTGCCATGAGAGACTTCCAACAGCGTGTGAGAGACATCATCATCCAGCTTGTGTCCCAAGTCCTCCCGTCCAGTGGTGGCTGGCTTCCAGGGGCAGCACGCACAGTGAAGGCGCATGTGGCCTCACGTTGATCACCAACACATGACGGCGGTGTTGAAGACCTTCCTGATGGTGGATGTGGCTCATAATCATTATCATTATCATTACTATTTCTCTGAAGGATCTCCTGCAGCTCCCGTCAACAGAATGTTTACTGATCCAGGAAAACCATCGATGATATTAGACTTCAAACTATGATAAATAGACGACTGGAGAATCTAACGTACACAGTAACTACATTTACATCCGTCATTAAAGACACAAATGAGATACGAGGCCGCGTAATCAACAAACTGGATTTACGTGCTAAGTTCATTATGGTTGTCTAGGTTCCTGGCCATTACATATAGGGCTTGAGCAGGGAAGAGTAACTGGTGGGTTCGACCTCACAACTTGATATCATTTCGATGCCTAGGAAGCTTAGGTTCCACCAGTACACACAGCCACTTCCAGCTCAACATTAAAGTAACTTTCCCATCAAGATATCCGATCCTGAGCCATTATCATGGTAAGATAATGCTGTCGTTACCATCAATAATACTGCAATAAATAGATTATCTACAAAAGAGTTGTTGCTTAGAAAACGCAGTCGTAACAGGAAAAAAATCCCCAGGACTTTGATGAACATCTCTAGTATCACTAACTTCAAGTTTTGGTGCGGGTTATACCATCCACAGAACCCAAAAGGAAGGATCATTATTTTTCTCCTCTTTAACCCTGTTCTCAGTCCTTCCCATTTGGCTATGTACTAACGCACTATAAGCCATTCTTATTTTGTTCCTGGAATGAACGGTGTGGTATCAGGGCTGACAGACGTCTGGTTATAGTAAACAAAGGCCTCAGTGACCTCCTATTCATCACTGATTGATAGATCAAGAAAAAAGAGGTTGACCTTCGAAAGAAAAATATATAGAACTGATTTATGATTCTGGAAGCAAACTTATGAGATTAACTTCCGGCTTTTGCTTCAGTGTTAAAGTTTTCGAATTAGACAAAGATCACAGAATGTTTAGCAAGAAATACCTCCCAGTACCATCCCAGTACAGTATTTTTACGACTTGATATCAGAATCACATTTATAATCACAAAATCCTACCTGGAGACGCGGTAACAAACGTGACCCGTTTGTTACATTTGACAGATATCAAATTGTTCCAATAATCATGAACTTGGTAAAGGTAACTTTCTCGTAATGATAACCTGAATAAATCTTACGAAAAAAATCAAAATTTATAAAGATGTTCATTTTTGATAATGAGTTACGATTGAACATCTTTTGTAGTTAGTTAACATGAACTACACTGTCTAAATCTATCATATTTTATAGTTTTAAGATTTTGGAAACCTCGTAATGGACACACGAAGGCCAGGGATGGATCAGCCGAAGATAATCTGTCAGTTGCATGTTGCCTTGTGTGCAAGACACGGCTTGTGCCGGAGCCTGGGCCCGCGAACGTCAAGTGTTGCTGTAATGTGCAATAACTGGAAGATCACAGGAGGAAATTGCATTATGGAGGGCTGAATGGAGTGGCCTAATGAGCAGAGCGATAGGCCATCAGCATAAGTGACGCCCGTGGATAATCGCATTATGCATGTTGGTAAATGGCAGATCATGTGTGAAGGAATTTCTTGTTGTTGTTGATGGGTCGAGCAAGTCTGGGGGTTGGTAGGGGAGCTGGTCGTCAATGCTGGTATATTGTGACGTGTCTCTCTCTCTCTCTCTCTCTCTCTCTCTCTCTCTCTCTCTCTCTCTCTCTCTCTCTCTCTCTCTCTCTCTCTCTCTCTCTCTCTCTCTCTCTCTCTAATCCGTTTACAAAATGACGTAGCCTGGTAGAAATACGATGACCTGGGTATCTAGACATCCTTCCCCCTGCGTGTTTTAAAACAGAAACATATGAACACTGGAGGCAAACTTACCGTCTTGATCCTCCAGTGAACCTTGTTATCATCAGCTCATCTTACGTGCGAGTGTCTGCCTTAGTTACCCCTGGTCCCCAGTGGCGGGAGGCGGCACATGTGTGTGTATTCTGATTACAATATTGAAAAATATGGTAAACCTCGGATGTTGGGCGAGTTAGGTAAGGTTGTCATAGAGATTCTGTTGATTTCTCGAAATGTTTCACCAAACTATGATTTACCTTAACCTTCAGTATCGTGGTGGATTATATATATATAAAACACACACACACACACACACACACACACACACACACACACACACACACACACACACACACACACCTTTACGTCCGTGCGAGTCATCTCAGTGTTGTTGTTCATGAGGCTGGCATGTATACCGCATCCAGGAGGAGGAGGAGAGGAGGAGTGAGCGATCTGAAATAATGTCATTCATTTCTAGCAAAGAATACAAGTTTGTTAGCTGCACACTTATCATGGATTAATGAAAGATTAGACTCGAGAAGGATATTGCCAATTCATTTGGCGTACTTAAAAACCAGAATTCCAAAGACAACGAAAGATAATTAGAAAGGTTTGATGTTCATAAAGTCTGGGATCATAAGAGCCGACCACTGTGTTAGGAGAGGTAATGTGTTACACCTCCAGGACATGACTGTGGTCAACGATTTTGTGGTACACGGAACCTGCTGGTCAGTAACCGTCCAGCTCATCATCTGATATTCCAACTTTTCTCTGAACGCAGACGAAGGTGCAGGAGAACTTCTGCAGCAGTGACGTGTGAGATTCAGAGAATTGTTTATTTGCATGACGAAGATCTGTAGCTTCCTCAGCTGCAGCACGCACGGGGAGCATGTTGTTTACATGCCTCTTGACACAGCAGTAACGTCTCTGAGTATGACTGTGAGAATCCTGGGTAAGATGGTCGAACGTTTGACCTGACCCTCAGGGGTCACATCATGGCTCAGGACATCACATCCAAACTCGTGCAGTCATGCTTCAAGGCTGGATCGATATGCTCACTGGTCGTACCGTCGTGCTCAGTGATCGCACCGTCGTGCTCAGTGATCGTACCGTCGTGCTCAATGATCGTACCGTCGTGCTCAGTGATCGTACCGTCGTGCTCAATGATCGTACCGTCGTGCTCAGTGATCTTACTGTCTTGCTCAGTGATCGTACCGTCGTGCTCAGTGATCGTACCGTCGTGCTCAGTGGTCGTACCGTCGTGCTCAATGATCGTACCGTCGTGCTCAGTGATCGTATCGTCGTACTCAGTGATCGTACCGTCGTGCTCAGTAATCTTACTGTCCTGTCCAGTGATCGTACCGTCGTGCTCAGTGATCGTACCGTCGTGCTCAGTGATCTTACTGTCTTGCTCAGTGATCGTACTGTCATGCTCAGGGATCGTACCGTCGTGCTCTAGTGATCGTGCGGTCATGCTCAATGATCGTAAAGTCGTGCCCATTGATCGTACCGTCGGGCTCAGTGATCGTACCATCGTGCTCAATGATCGTACCGTAGTGCTCAATGATCGTACCGTCGTGCTCAGTGATCGTACCATCGTGCTCAATGATCGTACCGTCGTGCTCAATGATCGTACCGTCGTGCTCAGTGATTGTACCGTCGTGCTCAGTGATCGCATCGTCGTGCTCAGTGACCGTACCGTCGTGCTCAGTGATCGTACCGTCGTGCTCAGTGATCGTACCGTCGTGCTCAATGATCGTATCGTCGTGCTCAGTGATCGTACCGTCGTGCTCAATGATCGTATCGTCGTGCTCAGTGATCGTACCGTCGTGCTCAATGATCGTACCGTCGTGCTCAATGATCGTACCGTCGTGCTCAGTGATCGTACCGTCGTGCTCAATGATCGTACCGTCGTGCTCAGTGACCGTACCGTCGTGCTCAGTGATCGTACCGTCGTTCTCAATGGTCGTAACGTCATGTTCAATGATCGTACCGTCGTGCTCAGTGACCGTACCGTCGTGCTCAGGGATCGTACCGTCGTGCTCAATGGTCGTAACGTCATGCTCAATGATCGTACCGTCGTGCTCAGTGACCGTACCGTCGTGCTCAGGGATTGTACCGTCGTGCTCAGTGATCGTACCGTCGTGCTCAGTGATCGTACCGTTGTGATCCACACTTTGGGTAAGCACATGGGTGAGGTACATTTAGTCAGCCTTTGTGACAAATACACAAGGAGGTTTGTACAGAGTCAAAGGTATGCTGTATACATCATAAACTTGACTCAACATTAAGTGATGAATAGTTACAGTAACACAGTAGTTGACACACCACATAGCCAACCAGAAAACTGAACTGTTCACTTGTTCATGGAATGTTTATAAAGTTCACAGTGGTAGGTATAAGCTTGTTCTTACATCTGTGTGAACGAGTTTTGATTGGAACAAGTCGATTCTGGTGACGAACAGCGGTCCATGTGTGTATGGCCATGCCTGTGTATGTATGGTCATACTTGTGTATTCATGCTCATATCTGTCTATGTGTTTATACCAGTATATGTTCACTTTGCTTGTTGCATTTTTCCCCTGAACATAATTCGGGCAACACATATCTGTCTATGTGTTTATACCAGTATATGTTCACTTTGCTTGTTGCATTTTTCCCCTGAACATAATACGGGCAACACATATCTGTCTATGTGTTTATAGCAGTGTATGTTCACTTTCCTTGTTGCATTTTTCCCCTGAACATAATACGGGCAACACCAAGAGCGTCCTTCGTTAAGGTGGATCCTAAAATAAACAATATAATTTCGGTTTAACGGTCGTGACATTTGACTAATTCTCTTGTTTCTACCACTGTGAGTTAGGTGATTATGTACTCTGGTCGTCATGTAGTTAGCCTACCTCACTAGTTCAAGGAAGACTGACCATCAGTATACGTATAACCAGCTGACCAGTGTCACTTGCTACACCCACATCTCACACTCGCTGAGCCACCTGACCTGTGGCTTGTTCACAGAACCTTCCAGGTACTAACATGATGGGTTAGGTTCATCCTGTGAGCGGTAGCGGAAAGGGATCACGTGTCACAGAGTATTCGTCAAGCCCCAGTGGCCAGATGTGCATCACGTAAGCTGTTACCAACTCTGTTCATTACATAAACCTATAGTCTTTCCATATCGTCAGCTTACTACATGTAAACACGGAGGTCATCTCAAAATTTTAGGTGGTGTACTAACGAGGTGTTGCGCCACATCTTCCATGAGATATTTATTGTCCACAATATTCCCTTCAAAGTTTCTCTGTTCTTGCTAATTTATCTTGATATATTCATTCTTGCTCCCATGTACGAGTTGGTTTATGTGCCCCTTAAATCCCTTCCATAGTACATACCTTACCACTTCTGCATTGACATTCTTTATTGAACCATCTCTCTCTCTTTCTTAACCTTCCTTCATTGTTTGAAGCCATAGGTATCCATTGTCTAACTTCTCTGCATATAGCAAAAACAAACTTCCATAAAAGTGAATATATCTTGGCTTTGGAACTCCATTTCCTAATTTCAAATATATTGTCCTACTCTGATTTCCTGCTCTGACCCCTTTTTCATTTCCTCAGTAAGCAGCTGATTGAACCTAAGCATCAAATGACCACTTTTACCCAGTGGTGAATCATGTATTATAACTCTCCATACCACTTAGGTGCACATAGGATCAAACAATGAGGGTGTATCAGCCCCTCTGTTTCTCGTGCTACAGATGACATGCTAACACAGGACATTATCCTGTATACACTTTGGGTACTTGTCTGCATGAGGATCTATGGTCTTCCAGTCTGTTTCTTTATAATGAAACTCTCAATCATACAGCTTAGTTAGTACTGATGAACGCGCGTCTCGCTGCTTCATGCACCATCCTGACTGCTCCATTGCTCTACCTGAATATTTGTCTTAATTCACTTCAGTGCTTTACAGGATGTGCTTTACAGGTTTATATCCAGCACTGTAAGATTTTCCCACAGTTTCTCCTCCCAGTATGTAAAGTATGAATGGGTCATCCAGTAGTATTTCTTGGAAGATAATGTTATCCCTTATCAAGAAGGTCATTCTCCTTCTCTTTTATCTTATCTTTCCCTTCCTCGTATCATATATTCATTTGGAGAAATTAGGTCACATCTTATCTCTTTAATAAGCGTTAGCTGAAGTGAGTTTGTTTTCTGAGTCTGTGAGTGAATTTCAGCTCCTTTCCAGGCGCTACAAGTCCATCTGCTCATTGTATTAGGTTCCTGGCCTCCCTGTGCTGGTGCTGGGGCTATGTTGCTACCTGACCTCTTTTTACTCCTCCCATTTCTTGCCTTCTGACTAAACTCTTTACCTTCCTGACTCTCCTGCCTTGGGTTGTCAGGTCTGACGTACTCCCTACCGTATTCCTCATTGCCAGTAAATTGTCAAGCCTGCTTTAGCACCTCCTGATTAAACTGCTCCATGTCGCACGTTGTCTTTACGTGATGTCTTCTTACGTCATGACTGTAGCTGCTGATTCTCTCAATAGATTTCCTTATCTAGAAAATTGCATTCGGTATTTCCATAGGCCCCGGCATTTCCTTGTTTCCTTCGCTAACTCCTCTTCCCCTGGTTGGAATTTGACCATCTCCCAGACTGAAAAATCACCAGTGACCTTCGTCAACCTCACACTGCGCTGTATCAGTTCTGGTGAGGTGTACACGTCAGGTATCCCCTGCAGTTGTGATTCGTCCATCTCTTGAACACCTGATTCATTTAGGATCCACATTTTCACCATCATAGTCTATCCTTGATACTCTATACCTTTAATCTTACATATAATGATATCTATATTTCCCCAATTGTCTTGTTTCTATAAGAGTTTTATACCCCATGTCCTTCTATCCAGTAAATCACTTCGTCCATTTGATTCAGTCCCCCCTGGGCGCTGCTCCGCTTCAAGACCTCCTTCTCTAGCCTTTGTATCTTCGGCCCCTTACCTTCCTCATTCCCTGATCCCTGGTAGTGAGCATTATACCATCTTGATGCATCACTCTCTACCCCAGATAAGCCTCATAACAAAGGCGTATTCAAAGTGGGATGGCGACGTCGTCGATCGCCTCTCTTCCCCTCGAGCCGAGCAGTGTAGAATAAACCTACTTAATAGTAATGATGATTTACATTGTCTTAAATAATCCTAACACTATTAGTCACTCGAAATGAAAAGTGAAAGTATAAGTACATAAACTGTGTCAGGGATTACATTAGTGACCAATAAAACAATTATGTCAGTATCAAGACCACTCTAAGACTCTGACGTAAGTTATGATCACGAAATTATCTGCAAAGGATTACAAACTTGTTTCATAATAAAACTTGTTTATTTACCATGTTAGAAAACATTATCATTCGTTTCCATTCAAAAATGGTCTCTGATCTCATAATAAACTTCTTTATTTTGTACAACAGCTGTATTTATGTTTATGAGAATTTTCCCAATATTAGTGATTTAATGTAACTATCGCATAACTGGAAAGGTTTTCTGAAATACAGTGTGCTCTCACACACCATCCTTGTTGTAAGATCTTTATCATTATCGTTCATAATCCTTCCCCACCATCCTACAGTACACACACACACACACACACACACACACACACACACACACACACACACACACACACACAACACCCCTTTCTAACCAAATTCTGGATGGGTCCCGAGTCCTACTTTCCCCCACGTTCATTTTCTCATGTTTCTTTCTCAGTCACATTTCGTCGTCACGATCCCCAACACTTGTCTTCACTTCCCTGTGTTCCACAGCCAGTTGTTTACACCTCTCGTGTCCCTTGACCATCCTCCAGTTGATGATCTTTTCCTCCAGCATCACCAGAATCTCACTAAGCATCTTAAATCATACAGATCAAAGATACTGCAGTGTTTTCTTCTCTCCTTCATTCCTCCTCTCTCCTTCTCTTTGCTGTCAAGGTCTGCAGAGTCTTCGTCATCCAAGTCTACAGTTGACTCACCATCTACAACTCTGTATCTTCCCTCCTGTGTTCGTGTCATGCGGGGAATTTCCTCTCCAGTTCTCTAAATATTCAGCTTTCCTCTACCCGTGATTTACAGTGAGCTGTTGTCTACACTCGAGACAATGATCCTGATCACTCACAAAATTCTGGGATGTTTACAGCCAAGGTTTTGTGGCCGCACGCAGCTCCAAGTGTAGCACTACCTTGGCAGCCAGTGTATTGGTTAGGTCGGCCGCAACCAGCTAAGTTGCCAAGTGGCAAAATGTGGGTCATACTCTCGTTAATGTAGTGCGGAGCTCGTAAAATTTTGCAGAAATCTTTTTTTATCTTATTTTCGTTACTGATTATTCATTCTTGATGGTTTACAACAGTTAAGGTGACACAATAAGTGTATTAAAGATTATCATTATCTGCTCAATGATACATGCTTTCTTTTTTGCTGGTCATTTATCATAAATCCTTTATTTCCGTATCAGTCCACATCTGCAGGCCCATTCAAGTACCTGTTCATCACCGTTACCTGAGGACACAGTGGAAGACCAAAAGAATACAGAATATTAGGCACAGAACCACAGTACCTTTTCATCCCACCGATTATTTCCCAAGTGCTGAGACTTTATGAGCAGAGACGATTTTCCCTCGTTAAGTACGCCTTGCTCTTAGCTCACTGAATCAACCAGACTTAGAGATCTATGAAATACACCTACAAGGTTAAGTGGGACCCAGTTCTCTGTTAAATAGCTAAATCAGTTGGGAATACGATATATCGTGTAGCGGGAAGTAGTGATTCTTGTACTGGATGAAGAAAATGTCTCGTCAAGAGATGAAAGGATCGTCATGGATGAAATCAAGAAAAGATAATTACATGAGGCAATATATCACAGCAGCTACAGTTCCCACTATTGTAGAAACGAAAATTATAGGAAACTATAGAGAATATATATATAGGAAAGACAGTAAACACTGCATTGAAAACGGGGTATAGCTACAATGGTGGACCAATAAAAGCAAAGAATTCATTTAGATTTTCCTTGGATGAGACAGGAAAGAGAGCGAGAAAAAAAGTAAAGGAGATATCCAGGTGGAACAAAACCAAGACATCACAAGAGACTCGACGTCACATCATCTTCGCCACAAGTAAAGGAAGTAAAAATAAACTTGAGGAAATGGTGGCAGAGCTGGGCTGAGGATGACTGATACAGATGTGAATGGATTACTGGTAAATGGGAAAGACCTGGGGTTTAAAAATTAAGCAGAGGAGAGCAAGCTGAATACTGGTGGAGGCGTTGAAAAGAAACTCTCAGAGATATGATAACTTTTGTATCCATTTCTTCCCTTGAAGGATCCCTGATAGTAAGGATGGTAAGGGAAGACAGAAAGGGATGAGGTGAGAACTCAGGGTAAAGGACAACCTCAACCATCAGAATGTAGTCTCGTATGGTCACCACTTGCAACTGTGGAATAAACAAGTCAGAGAGAAACCAGAAACACGTCACAAGCAAAACTGATGGACTGGAACACGTGATCTATTGAGAGGGACTGAAAGAACTGGGAATTTATAACCATGAGAAAGCAAGGGAAAAGGTACATGATATATGCATGAAAATAAATAGAAGGCATAAGAAAATGTTTTAAATCTAAACGACATTCGTCAGTGTTGAGACAGTTGTGTTTGGAAAAAATATACCTGGGTAAGTTCCAGAAGAAATCACATGGAAATATACGAGAGTCCTGCAAAAAGGTGGAAAGATTGTCTAATACAATATCTGGAGAAATATAAGACACATAAACAGAGTAGCTGCTGAAAACTAGACTTATGACTGAAGTTAATCCTTGACGAGACTCCGAGTGACACAGTTATCAGATGCGTGGGTGTAGGCGGGAAGGGTTTATTCTTCTTAGCGCCGCTATAGTGAATATCTTTACGTTGGTTTTTATCTGTCAGTCCTTTTCAAATCTGTTTAGTCTGGTTGCCTCTGACTGTAAGTAATGAGTCTGTTCTGGGAGTAAGTTGCTCAAGACTATTATGTGTGTGGCGTCATCTGCATAGATGTCCATGCTCATGGCACCACCTGGTGGGGGTAATGTCAGCTGTGTGAGTAATGGTGACAGGACTCTGCTCTACGCTTAGTGGAGGAAATATTGGTGATGTTGCAGGGTTGATGATGATTCCCGCGGTGAGTTGGTTTAGGAAATGATATAAGTTGTCCCACTGTGGTGTATGGCGTACTTAGATATAGTAGTCCCACTGTGGTGTATGGTGTACTTAGATATAGTAGTCCCAATGTGGTGTATGGTGTACTTAGATATAGTAGTTCCACTGTGGTGTATGGCGTACTTAGATATAGTAGTCCCACTGTGGTGTATGGCGTACTTAGATATAGTAGTCCCACTGTGGTGTATGGCGTACTTAGATATAGTAGTCCCAATGTGGTGTATGGTGTACTTAGATATAGTAGTTCCACTGTGGTGTATGGTGTACTTAGATGTAATGACCTGTAGTACAGACATCCAGGCCACACTTTACCAAAGACTTTGCTTATATATCTTTGCACAGGTACATCTGTGCCATGTATTCCTTGTCTTCTGGAAATTGCTGATCTATCCTCCTGGATCACAGTTGCAGTGGTGGTGATTTTGTCCCTCCGGAAGCCGTGTTCATTTGGATTATAGATATTTTTTCCTGTTACCTCTCAACCTGAGTTATATCATCCTTTCAAGAGGTTCTGAAACTTTCAGTAGGGAAATGGACGGTAGCTCTCAGGGTCTGTGTCTGGCTGGGGAGGTGATCGTATTTACCCAGTGGTGGTTGTCTTGTTACTTTACCTTTTCCAGTAAGGTTTGTTGGAGATCTTCCCACTGCTTGGTACAGAGCGTACGTCCAGTTGTGGGAGCTTGCCCAGAACTTCAGTATATTGGTGAAACGACGTTTAGATTCGCATCTGTTGGTGAGGATTGTTGTAGGTGATCGGGCTTTACCACCTGTTTCGCATCACTTATCAAACGCTTCGTCTACTTCCTCAATTTACGTCAAGGTCGATATCACAGGAGATCCTTGTTAATCGTTTCCCCTGAACAGGTTCTGCTTGACTTCTTCAGTTGCCAGCCGCCGTGCACGGGGTCGGAGTGGTTGATGTAGGGACTCTCATGGGAACATGATCTCTGACTGATGGGTCGGTGTTTCAGTCTGAGGAAGGTGAGGTGCTACGTTCGTCCATCTTCCATTTCTTGAGATTTGTGAAGACTGAGTGACCTATAAAGCTGGGAAGTTCAGTTTCAAGTGACGAGCGCCGAAATGTTTTATTAGTTTGAGTACATTTCTGCCCATAGTATTGGGGTGGAGCGTCCTAGGCTTGTATATCTGGCGTTACAATGACTGTGGATATCGATATAGAGGTCGAAAGGACCTTGTATGAAGTACACAAGGGGGATATACTGCTCAGGTTCAGTCTGTTGGTGATGCTGTTGTAGGATACTTTTTCGTCCCTGCTGGCTGGATTGTTCAGTCATGTGTCGCGAGGCAAATTGGATTCTATGTGTTTGATCTTGGGACTGAATGAACTGACTACTTTTACCCGTGTTTGATTACTTTCTATGTTACTTTTGACGGATTGTGAGGCGCAGTCGTGTACGGTAGTGTTTCGCGACCTGTATGGCTGGGATAGTGTCTCCAGCGTTCTGGGACACAACATTCCCAGTTAGAGAAATAGATCGAACATCACAACGTTTGAACGAACGATTGCAATTTTTGTCCTGTGAAAATGTATGTGATGACTGATGTGGTATACTGAGCATGTAATGTACCCGTGAGACAACGAAGAGGTAAGGAAAGAAATGTGTTGGTTCGTACACTACATACAACAGTACTCGCAACTCTACCATTTTCTCCTTTGTCGTGGAAAGTCAAGACACTGACAATATTTAAAGATTGCTTTGCGCTCGGCGTCTACACTACACCGTACATCATCGTAATTGTAATGGCACTACAGTTGTTTTATTATACATATTCCTTGTTTCATTATATATTCCATATTTTCGTTTTCCATCCTTTCAGTAGATAATAACGGTAGAATACTGGCAAGGTTTGATCCAGCGTGACGCGAGGATCAAGCGAACGCGATAACGTGTCGTATAATCAACCAGGTTGAGGCTCTGCTGTGGTGATGTGGTCTACGACGGTGTGTGTGTGTGTGTGTGTGTGTGTGTGTGTGTGTGTGTGTGTGTGTGTGTGTGTGTGTGGGGTGTCGGTCTGAAGTAAAGATGTGACCCGCCACATCTGTAATGTCTCTTGGGGTATTATCTCCCGAGGGAGAAGCGCCACTGACCTGGTCTTCATTCCGATATAGCTTTGGTTATTGTTGGAGTTTCCTTTGACCTTAAATTTAACCTTTATTCTCTCTCTCTCTCTCTCTCTCTCTCTCTCTCTCTCTCTCTCTCTCTCTCTCTCTCTCTCTCTCTCTCTCTCTCTCTCTCTCTCTCTCTCGCACACACACACACACACAACAACATACGGGCCTCACGAGTGTACAGTTCTCACCCCATATTCTACAAATATCCTGTGATGCACATTCATATCAATGAAAGGTGACGAACGTGTCTGACCGTGGCAGGAGCCTCTCCTCCCCTGCTCCCGGCATGACAGGGTCACCTCCAGCTCCCGCCAGTCAAGATTCTCGCCAACGTTTATGGCATTCTCATGAAGGCAACAACATCCACAGCAGATGCTGTGTACAACACTTAACTTCAGTCGCTAGATCTCGCTGTTACATTCCTGTAACTTCACAAATTTACACAAAATACAGAACTGTGTTGAGTACCACGATCCTTAGCTGGTGTTGATACCAGCAGGGATGAAGACCTGCTCCCATCCCCGTCCCCCAGTCCCAAGTCCTCCACCCGCATCCTAGCCTCCGCCACACTGGTACTACTGCAGACGGTCAGGTGTTCCGGGTTGGGAGTGTAAGGGAGGGGACACAGGAAGGAGAGGAATCCCACCTTGGCAACATCATACGGATGGTCTTCTCCCTCAACTCTGACGTCCTGAGAGACACAATAACATAAGAAGTGCCGGAGTGAGGGAGGCGTCAGGTGTGGACCCGAGTGTTGGTGGCTTAGTCCGCTGTTCCAACTGATCTCCAGTCCTACGGTTAGCAGACTTTGTCTATAATGCTATCATGGCTGCTTCATCACCAGCAGGACCGAACCAATACAAGTCAGTACTTATGTTTCTGCCTAGGTTGGTCCTCTGGCCCTAGTTCGGTTAGTCCCTTTACCCCCACCTCGGTCATGGCCACTAACCTTACATTGTAACTCACTGTATGCATAATTATCTATTTGTAATTACCTCCTCGTACGGTACAGGAAGGAAGTCCCACACTCGTGTTGCCCAACTCCTGAACTTTCTCTACAATCACATAATTATCTAAACTTTTACACGGTGTGTTCATTCACTCTTCCGTCACTCAGTTTATTCCATTCATCCACTACTCTTATGCTATTGGAGCACTTCTTCACATCCTCTGTAACAAATTTCTTGTTTGATGAATGTCATGGCCTCTTGTCGGTATTTGTTTCCATTTTCCGTAGAATCATTCACCCTTGACATCATCAGACTGGTTTAAAACTTAAAGATTGTTTTCAAGTTGCCCCTTACTTTTCTCTCCTCTATGGAGCCAGTAACGTTATTGCTGCTACTACCTTTATGTCCTCCTCTGGGCCTTGAGTATCAGTTCTTCATGCTTCTTTAAGCACCATGTCGAAACTGCAGAAGCATATTTAAGTTTGTGGTCTGTTAGAGGCTGTGAATAGCTCGCTCAATATTTTCTTGTCCGTATGCATGAATGTCACGCTGATATTTGTCAGCAGACAGTTCGTCACCTTTACAGTCCTCCCAAGGTGGGGCTCCGGCGACAACTGAGGTACTACATTGTCGACTCCCAAGTTCCTTTCACACACAGGAACCTACAACCTGATATTCGTATCGAGGTCTTTCTTATTTGTGTCTTAAATTCATTATATTACTTCTGGCCCTTTCCTGGTTGGTCTCTGCGGCCCTGCCTCGGTTGCTGCTTCTGACCCTCCCTCGGTCGCTGCTTCTGACCCTGCCCCGGTAGCTGCTTCTGACCCTACCCCAGTTGCTGCTTCTGACCCTCCCTCGGTCGCTACTTCTGACCCTGCCCCGGTAGCTGCTTCTGACCCTGCCCCAGTTGCTGCTTCTCACCCTGCCTCGGTTGCTGATTCTGACCCTGCCCCGGTTGCTGCTTCTGACCCTACCTTGGTTGCTGCTTCTGACCCTGCCTCGGCTGCTGCTTCTGACCCTGCCTTGGTTGCTGCTTGTGACCCTGCCTCGGTTGCTGCTTCTGACCCTGCCTTGGTTGCTGCTTGTGACCCTGCCTCGGTTTCCTTTCATCGACCACGGATCAGGCCAACTATGGGGTTTCTTTAGGTCCCTTTGCATGTTGATGCAATCCTCCTCACTCTTCCTACCCTTATGGCCTCTGTCATCATCCGAAAACATATTCACGTATGAGTCCAGTCCTTCAGGCAAGTCACTGAACATAGAGAAAAAATGGCGGTGGTCCCAGGACTGAGCCCTCTGGCACGCCTCTGGTGACCCCACCCCAATTTGAGAAGGCTCCTTTAACATGCGTCTTTTGATGCATTCCACTAAGTTAATTTCATATCCATTAAAGGTATCTTTTCTCTATGCCTGCTTGAACAGCAAACTTCTTTATCAGTCTGTTATGTGGTATATTGTCAGATGCTATCTGGTATTCAAGACACACATAGTTAACCCAATTTTCTTTTTTGTCTAAAACGGAGCTCCCCTCATGAAAGTCTAAGAGCTTTCTTATACAAAACACTCTCCACCTGAATCCGTGTTTTATCTCGCTTACGTAATTTCCCTTTTACAAGTTGCTATCCACTTGCTGTGTGGTTATCATTTCCAGTATCTCCTCACAGAGACATATTGACAATTCAGCGCAACATCCCGGTCTCCTTTCTTAAAGTATATGTCGTCTTCCAATCTCATGGCATATTACTTCTCTCCACTGGCATCTCTTGGAACTTTACAACTGTCCTGTGAAGCGTATCTGGATACTTTTCAGCACATCAGGAGCATGAGCTGCTTGTGGGTCAAGACCCTTTGGCTGTCTTTACGTCTGTTGGGGCTGTAGTGTCTTCTGCTGAGTAAACACTTTTGATTTTGACTTCTTCCTCTCATACCATCACGTCAACTGTAACTCTTCCCTCTGAATCCCTTTGGCCTGATTAGTAATTCTTTAACCGACTGTGTTAACTCTAATTCATGGAAATGTATTATCTTCTGCCTTGACCATAGTCTCCTTCTGAAAGTTTTGTTATCATTTTTCAGAGGTTTTCCTGATAACATCCCTGATGTTGTGTACCTATTACCTCCCCAGCTTATTTGCTCTATCATGCAACTCGTGTAGAGTACTTTCCTGGTAAGAGATTATGTACAGTTTTCCAGCTTAAGCTTTATTAAGAAGTTAAATCAGATAAGCTTGTTCCTCCCCCTCCTGATGGAAACATTCAGAACACAAATCGTCCCCTCCTCTCCCCTCAGCCTGAGCAGCCATCGTACTCCGTGTTATGATAACAGCCTCACCTCCACTACAGCAGTACACGTCCATACACCACAGTGAATTACTGTGACAACTTACCAGCCTCGCCTCCTGGATTAGTTTCTTTTCTTCAAGGTCTGTTATTGTTGTCTTTTTCCCCGGGTCGACCAGTTATCTTAGCCTCAGCTGCCGCCATAACCGTCACCTGTTGTGATGATCACTCGACCAGTCGTCCTGGTGACTAGCCTAGCATGTATTCTCGTCATGACGTCACCACTTGTCCTCCACTGTGGCTTGGTTGTGATATTTCCTCCTCGTGTGATGTAGGTTCAGTTTACCCCTGCTTCTCGTGTGGTAGTATTATCACGTATGGAGGGTCAGGAGGTCTGGACGGTATCTGTTTCTTGTAACACCAATGAAAAATTAATATCATTATCCATAGTGGTCTCTCACGCCCAGGATGTGTGTGTGTGTGTGTGTGTGTGTGTGTGTGTGTGTGATGTAACTGGGGGTCACCTAATTTTGTACAAGTGAAGGAAGGTTTACACTGCTGGGGCTCCACCTCCTAGCTTTCATTTCTGTCGTAGTTGTAACGTTGCCGATGTTATCAGTATTTACTTCCTCTTTCCTTAACTCCCTCCTCATGACCACTCCCCAGCGACATGTGAAATGCTTCTACACATCCTTCCTGGCTCTTCTCTTGCCCGGTTGTGTCCTCTGCTTTCGTAGTTCCTCTGGTTAACAAAGAACTAATTAATGTTATAATGATCGTAGTCCAGGATAGGTCTACCGATGGTCTATCATGTCTTTCATTATCCTTCCTTCATTGTGGGCAGCTGTAAGACTTCCCTCCTCACCTCCTAACTCATTCCTCTTAATTGTGACGCCATTCTCAACACATTCCACTTTACCTTCTCCATCCGTTCTGTGTGTTCTCTCAGAGGCAGAGGCGAAACTGCTGTGGTATTCTAACCCGAGTGTAAGACATATCAACAGCTTCTTCTTGAACATCACTTTACCTCTGTGGCTGACACAGCTTTTTACTCGACTCTGTGTTATTTCCAGGTGATAATTCTACTATATAGTCCGTTCCAAAGTCCTTCTCACAGGCTGAGGCTTACAAATTGTTTCCCCAGGTATGATTGGAAGTCTGGTCTGTTTTCATCCTCCCTATCTTCATTACCTTACTTTACACTTACTTGCTCCACAAGTTCTTCACCATTTCCATTCACAGCACTGAATACCCTATGTACACCAATTATATCCTCAACTGCCACATTATTCACCTTCGCATTTAAATCACCCATCACTAATACCCGGTCTGGTGCACCAAAACTGCTGACACACTCACCCAGCTGCTTCCAAAACACTTTCCTCTCATGATCTTTCTCCTCATGACCAGGTGCATAGGCAGCAATAATCACCCATCTCTCTCCATCCACTTTCACTTTTACCCACATCAATCTAGAATTTACTTCCTTACACTCTATCATATATATATATATATATATATATATATATATATATATATATATATATATATATATATATATATATATATATATATATATATATACATATGTATACAAGTGGATGAGTGATTATTGGTGCCACAACATGTGGTATACATCCCAGCTGTACCTGGCCACCACCTCAACATGTGGTACATATCCCAGCTGTACCTGGCCACCACCACAACATGTGGCACACGTCCCAGCTGTACCTGGCCACCATTACATGTGGTACACATTCCAGCTGTACCTGGCCACCGCCACAACATGTAGTACACACTCCAGCTGTACCTGGTCACCACCACAACATGTGGTACACATCCCAGCTGTACCTGGCCACCACCACAACATGTGGTGCACATCCCAGCTGTACCTGGTCACCACCACAACATGTGGTACACATCCCAGCTGTACCTGGCCACCACCACAACATGTGGCACACGTCCCAGCTGTACCTGGCCACCGCCACAACATGTAGTACACACTCCAGCTGTACCTGGCCACCGCCACAACATGTAGCACACACTCCAGCTGTACCTGGTCACCACCACAACATGTGGTACACATCCCAGCTGTACCTGGTCACCACCACAACATGTGGTGCACATCCCAGCTGTACCTGGTCACCACCACAACATGTGGTGCACATCCCAGCTGTACCTTGCTAGTCAGTGCATGACGAGACTATATTCATCCATCATTAAAGTATAACAGGACACGGGTGAGACCTAGCCTGAGGTGTGCCTGGCACGATACAGCAGCTGGTGATGGTGGACGGAGCAGCAGGCGAGCTGAAATGAAGCCGGGAGGTGTGGACCTGCCACACGTGAGCGATGAATGAAGCAGATAGGGAATGAATGAAGAAAGAAGAAGACTCGACGGAGAGGTGAGGGTGAAGGGAAAATTCGCAAGTGTAGACGGTTGTGAGAGGTGAATCATACGGGTCATGGACCACAACAGTGAATCATGGTTGTATTTATTATATTTCCTTCATGAGAGAGAGTGTGTGTGTGTGAGGCGGTCTGCCTTACACACACACACACACTGTGCACGCTAAGGTAGGGCGTCCAGCCAGCAGGAGATGTGCTGGACAACGGTGACCGGCCCTCGTCTGCCCTGCAGCGTTATGAGGCGCCGCTCCAACACACACTCTCTCTCTCTCTCTCTCTCTCTCTCTCTCTCTCTCTCTCTCTCTCTCTCTCTCTCTCTCTCTCTCTCTCCCCTTAACATTACGCCTCCACACGCACGTGACGTCAGCGAGGAATAGTGGGGCCCGGTGTGTGACGTCACTGCCGCCCACTCGCCACCCACCAGCCACCCACCAGCCGCCCTCCTGGCAGGCCGCTTCCATGGAAACCGTGCGAGGGGTGGTGGGCGGCCCGTATTGGGAGACACCCAGGAATGCCACAGTTAGGGAGGTAAGTGGCACCACCTGCTTGATCACCCTGCCACCCACCTGCCTCCGCCGCCCACCACCCTCTAAAACATACCTGCCTCCACCGCCCACATGGCTCTGCCGCCCACCATGGGAGTGTGGCGGGCCACTGTGAAAGTTTCAGTGCGCTTTACCTGGAGGGAGGGAGGGAGGGGGTGGATGTCAACAGTGATTATGTAAGGAATACCTTTAGCCTTGTACCTAATTGGAGGGCTGAGTGCCACTGAGGGCTGGGTGCCACTGAGGGATAGTACCACTGAGGGCTGGGTGCCACTGAGGGATAGTACTACTGAGGGCTGGGTGCCACTGAGGGATAGTACCACTGAGGGCTGGGTGCCACTGAGGGATAGTGCCACTGAGGGCTGGGTGCGACTGAGGGATAGTGCCACTGAGGGATAGTACCACTGAGGGCTGGGTACCACTGAGTGTGAGTGCCACCAAGGGCTAGGTACCACTGAGTGCTGGTTGCAAGGTTGCAAGTGAGTGCTGGGCACTGTTAAGGGCTGGTTGTAACTGAGTTTTAGATACCACTGAGGGCTGGTGCCATCGAGGGCTGGGTGCCACTGAGCGCTGGGACCCACTCAGTGTCTGCTGCCATTGAGGGCGAGTTGCCACTAAGGCTCGTGTGGCGCTGAGGTTTGGTTCCCACAAAGTGTTGGGTACCAGTGAGGACTGGGTGCCACTGAGTGCCATCCGGCATCTCACCGTGTGGGTAGACGCCTGTGACGGATTTCCGGCACGTGAAGGAAAGCGCACGTGTGGGCAGAGCGGCGCACGTGCACCTCCGGCCAGGAAAAGATGAGGATCTATGTAGATATCGGCTCACCTGGCGTGGGCCAACCACCTCACTACACACACCACAAACATCACTATTATTATTATTATCATTATTATTATCATCATTATTATTATTATTATTATTATTATTATTATTATTATTATTATTATTATTATTATTTACATTAGCTGAGGCGGCACGTGCAACTGAAGCTATGATCAAGGCCATCTTATTAACGTATATATATATATATATATATATATATATATATATATATATATATATATATATATATATATATATATATATATATATATATATTCTTTCTTTCTTTCATACTATTCGCCAGTTCCCGCGTTAGCGAGGTAGCATTAAGAACAGAGGACTGGGCCTTTTAGGGAATATCCTCATCTGGCCCCCTTCTCTGTTCCTTCTTTTGGAAAAAAAAAGTAGTAGGAGTAGTAGAGTAGTAGTAATAGTGGTAGTAGTATTAGCAGTAGTAGTAGAGTGGTAGTAGTAGTGGTAGTAGTAGTAGAGTAGTAGTAGTAGTAGTGGTAGTAGTAGTAGAGTAGTAGTAGTAGAGTAGTAGTAGTAGTAGTGGTAGTAGCAGTAGTGGTAGTAGTAGTAGTAGCAGTAGTAGAGTAGTAGTAGAAGTGGAAGCAGTAATAGTAGGAGTAGCAGTAGTAGTAATAGCAGTAGTGGTAGTAGTAGTAGTATAGTATTAGTAGTATGGTAGCAGTAGTAGTAGTAGTAGTAGTAGTAGTAGTGGTAGTAGTAGAGTAGTAGTAGTGGTAGTAGTAGTAGTAGTAGTAGTAGTAGCAGTAGTGGTAGTAGTAGTAGTATAGTAGTAGTAGTAGTAGTATAGTAGTAGTAGTAGTAGATTAGTAGTAGTGGTGGTAGTAGTAGTAGTGGTAGTAGTAGTAGTAGTATAGTAGTAGTAGTAGTAGATTAGTAGTAGTGGTGGTAGTAGTAGTAGTGGTAGTAGTAGTAGTAGTAGTAGTGGTAGTGGTAGTAGTAGTAGTGGTAGTAGTAGTAGTAGTAGTAGTAGTAGCAGTAGTGGTAGTAGTAGTAGTATAGTAGTAGTAGTAGTAGTATAGTAGTAGTAGTAGTAGATTAGTAGTAGTGGTGGTAGTAGTAGTAGTGGTAGTAGTAGTAGTAGTATAGTAGTAGTAGTAGTAGATTAGTAGTAGTGGTGGTAGTAGTAGTAGTGGTAGTAGTAGTAGTAGTAGTAGTGGTAGTGGTAGTAGTAGTAGTAGTAGTAGTAGTAGTAGTAAGACTATCATGATATAACTTCTAGTACCATAGTTGGGTGTAGTTGTCTTAACCGAAGGGAGGGCGTAGTTATCTTAACCAGATGTTTATATTTTACAATATGTCTGAAGTGTTGTAGTGAACGTGTGAGTGGGTCACTTACCTGTTGCTGGAACAGGTTCCATAACCGGACATATTTGGCAAGATACGAGCGGCGCCATTGGTCACTCCGCGTCAAAGGAACTTGTAACTGATGGTCATTTGTCGCACCTCTCGTTTGATCGCTTATTCTTGAGGGAGGAGCTGTAGGGAAGCCATGTTGACGGTATACATTCCGGGGACCTTGTGATATACAGACAGACCCGCCACATCTCTCGTGTGTTTGTCTTGACGTAAGACACTGGTGGGCTCTGATACGTTACCTTGCTACCCACAAGATGTTTACGTCTGCCTTGAGTTGTGCCCACAAGAAGTCTACGTCTGTATCAAGTTGTGCCTACAAGATGTCTCCGTCTGTCTTGGGTTGTGCCTTCGAGATGTCTACGTCTGTCTGTCTTTTATCCACTTCTCACATTAATACCTCCTTCAAAAACATTATCTTATATTCCCTGAAGTTCATCCATACTCGCTCTCCCCATCACCCACTAGCCTTCCTTTTACTCTGGTTCTTTCTCTTGACCTTTGCTATTTTCTCTTGTACTCTTCTCAGTCACACGCAGTTATTCCCACCAAACATCTCCCCATTTCTATTTCACCAGCGGTTTCATTTCTCCATCCCACCACACACAATTCATTCTCATACATCCACGTCCCGCCCTCAGCATGCCACATACTTCACTCACACACTTAAGTACTGCTTCTCTAGATATTTTCCACTACTGCGCCAATCTTTCCTCAGTCTCCGTGGTGTCTGTGCACAAAGGCCAAATACCCAAGCTCGCTCAAAATATACGATTCCCTTTACAAATATGTCATTTTCTCTTTTCTCACATCCACCGCCGTCTTTCACACTCACCCTCGCGTTAAACAACCTGGAGACTTACGGAAAACCTTCAACAAAAATATTACATAAAAGACGGCAAAGTGAAGTTCAAAAGTTCATAGGATTGGAAATCATACGTGGACGTGAGCAGTCGACCGGCTCTCAGGGACGAAACAACAAATGGTATTACGCGGGGAACCAACCCTGGGCCACATGTGGGGAGCGGGTCTCCACAAGGCTTGGTTCTGGGACCCATACTCTGGATCACTGGCATAAAGACGGGACTCACCAGCAGAATCCTGGAATTTGTTAATATTGATTTAAAAGATATAGCCCCGTCAAAGGAAAATTTCCTGGAGTTTGAAAGGGATTTCGACAAACATGGAGTGGTCAGAGAGAGAGCAAATGGATTCCAAACCAGCCAGTACAGAGTGATGCACTTTGGTGCTTAGAATGTAGATCAGGAATGCAAAATGCATCTATCAGAGGTCAAAGGAGAGCAAGACCTGGGAGTTATGATAATCAGTAATGACCTGAAATATAGAAAACAATGCCTAACTGCTCGCAATAAAGCGAACAAGATACTGGGCTTCTTAGATGCTAATATAAACTTAAACCAGAGGTTAGAATATAGCATTCTCTCTTGATAATGCCGTGGTCAGACCTGACTTGACTTTTTGTGGTCACCAAACCTGATCAGAGCGAAGAAAAACTATAAATACAAAGAAAAGCATCTATACTAAACCCGTCACTAAGAAATAAGCCGTATTAGGACAGACTTAAAGACCTAAGTATATTCTCTCTATAACAGCATAATAACTCAAAGGTGATCTAACAGAAGTTTACAAAATACTGAATAACAATATACGAAAATTCCTTTACTTTAGACAGGTAGGTAGTGACCAGATATAACAGAATGGAGGTTAAAAGGAAGATGAAATTTGCAACAAAGGTCATTTTTTTTGTGTGTAGAAATGTACAGCACTGGCAGAAACAGGCCGGAGAAATCTTGAGTGATAACAGCGACCAACATATGATAACTTTGCTTGACATCTAGACATGTCTCTCTTGTTCAGAATCCGACTACAGTAGAGACGTTTGTAGAATTGGTAGGGAACTTATTCCATTCATATATTCTTAACAGATTTCCATGGTAGTACACCTTCCTCATATCACCTGATGCTTTTTCTCATAATTCTTTTTTCTTTGCAGTACGGTGAGTCAGGAGGAGCGGCGGGAGGGTAAGTACCCAGTGCTTTATCATTGTTTTTAATCACAATTTAGGTTATGCAAACATCGTCTCCTGTTGTCTGTCCTTCCCATGAACGAGCACGTATCTCCTCCTCGGTCTTGCTCTCCCACTTGCTCCCTCCATTCATGAAACACTGATATTATTTTTTTAAGATTCCCTTCACTTATCCTCCGTTGTGTCTACAACATTTTCATAGTTAGAATATATATACAAAGTAACACAGAAATACAAAGGAATTCAATCAGCAACAAAACACAGGAAGTTGTATATGATAGTGAAAGATATGAAGAGACTCAGATGTTAGTGTAGTAAGAGGAAAAAAGTATACAGATGAGTTCGTGGGAAATATTTGTAAACTTAGGAGGCGCAACTAAAGTCTGTCGTGGATGTGAAGCGATTTATCAAGTCTCTTCTCGAACATATTTTCAGTACGTACAAAGATCAACATTCGAGAGCCATCAGAAACAGAGGATAGGTTAGGCAATTTCTACACAAGTATGGAAGAAGTTGATGCACGTACTGGCTACTAATTACAAATGATATTCCCAACGGTTGGGGGATGGAGCTAGTCTTGCTGCTGTGTGTACCAGCTCGTAAGAGATCGATGCGGTTGTGGCGCACCTTCGCTGGTAGTCCCTGATGTGTAGTCGATGAATTACACCAAGTGGGGGAGGCATAGGTGAATACTGGACTACTGAAAACCGTGTAAATGCTTTTGAGTTCAGGTGCGAGGAGTCCAGGTGTCTTGAGTCCTCAAAGTACAGGCAATAATAGCTGGCAGATTTGATGATGGTAATGACTTGGTCCTTCCTGTTTAGTTTATTGTTCATTGTTACACCGAGAAGCTCGGTGGACCGAGCAATCTGGAGAAGGCTGGAGAGCAGCGAGACAAAAGATGGGATGTGTTTGGAAGCGATGTTGGTGCACGTGATCACTGTCTTGGTTTGGTTAATGATGGCGTGGTTGGCGGTGATCCATTGCTGAGGGCTGTTGAGGTTCTGAAGACCGTTGAGAGGGTTTTAAGGAACGGTGTAGCTGGGAGAGCTGACTTCAGTGCGTTGAAGTCGTTGACATACTTCCACCACGCAGGTGAGTGACCGCGCTAGAGAACACACAGGTTCTATCACTGTGTCTTGTGGATAAAGGGCTAGAAGGTGGACATTGTCCCTTGGAAGCGCACACACCATGAAGATGCTCACTGAGGAAGTTTGCGAGACATGGAATGAAATTTCTCCGTCGTCCCAGAACGAAGGATTTCGTGATGAATATGTTGCGCTTGACTCGTTACGCTTTGTTGAAGTCAGTGGCAAAACCCAGAAAGACTTGCTTTTTCTTTAAGTTATGATGAATATTGTCAGAAGATCTAAGGAGGGCAGTGGATGCCAAAGGAGGTGATCGCATTACCAGAATGATGAGGGTTCGTGGAGCTCCAGGTATCTGTGTAATCCCAGCCACAGACGCGGCTTTTATAGAGTCGCCTGGGGATGAGAGTGATCGTAATGGACTGTGACTCTCAGAGTCTGTGGGTTTGTTGACTTCGCTGCTGAGGACAAATATGAAGTCTACCAGTTAGTAGGACGTTTGGATTGCCGGGGAGAAGCGCTGATGATGGAGCAGAGGAGCATCGCTAGTTTAGGGGAGAATTCATGTTAGAATGTCATGGTTAAATCACTGGGTATATTGGAGCCCTCTATCCAAAGGCTGTGTCACACTGACGACGGGAATTTTTGGAGTTCTGTCTGGGGACGAGGGAGGTGGAAAGAACAGTGTGTGGCTGGTGGAAATTATCTGGGAGATGAGGATGAAGTGGATGTTGATGATTTGAGCTGTTTCTTCATAAGACAGGGAGGGCATTTGCCGTTCAAACCGCTTACCTCTTTCACTTTCCCATACCGTTGATTCGTACAGTCGTAACCATATACTCAGCCAAGCAGCTTCATCATTTGTTATACTGCATGTACTGTGTGTGTGTATGTGTGTGTGTGTGTGTGTGTCTATCCGTCTGTATTTTTGTGACTATAGCTATATTTGTGTACTTACCTCTTTGTAATGTACGGGGAGGGAGTTTTACAGCTAAGGGGCCCCATCCCTTGAACATTCATTACTTTCATACAACATTTTAAACTCATGTATGGTGTCTTCATCAACTTTGTTCTTAGTCATTCATTCCATTCATCCACGCCTCTTACACTTCACATTCTTATTAACAACCCGAGACGACACGGGCAACTGAAGCTCTAATCGAAGCCATCTCAGTAACGTCATATATATATAAGTTTCAACTAAATTTCATGTTGTATCCTGTGGTTGCTCCAACCCTACATCTCTCGCACAACTGTCCACGTCATCGACCTGTTTAAAAACGTATAAGGTTGTGATCAGGTCACCAATCTCTCTTATTTTCCAGAGTGGGTAGATTTATAGCCTCCAGCCCTTCCCTATAACTTAGCTCTCTTGATTCTGATACCACCTTTGTTGCCCTCTTCTAGACCTTCTCTATTAGCTCTTTGTGTTTCTTTGGGTACAGTGACGAAACCTGAATAGTATATTTCAGTGTTGGCTCTATGTAGGATATGAACATCTTGCGTAATATTTCCTTACCCATACCCATACATCTGCAAACTGTGTGTGTGTGTGTGTGTGTGTGTGTGTGTGTGTGTGTGTGTGTGTGTGTATACGCGCGTTTGTTTAGCAAATGTCTGTGTTTACCCACTGCTACAATACAGAGAGGTATTTCTATATTTGCGTGGCTCCATCTCGTTAACTTTATCTCTGTCACAATAAGCTTTTACAATTCATAACATCCATTTACTGCATCAAGCTCAGGGGATCAATTCAGTTTCAAATCTTTTATAAATTCTTTTCTTTAGCTTCCTTAACTTCTTTGTATCCCACGATGAACTGTTTACTCTCGGAATCGTCAAACTGGCTTAGAAACGTGAAGGTTGTGCTCAAGTCACTCCTTGCTCTTCTCTGTTTCATAAGAAGCCTCTAACCATTCACCGTACCTCAGCTCTCGTAATCCAGGCCCCACACATGATGCGTTCCCCTGAACCATCTGAATTACTTGTTTATATTTGTTCAAGTGCGGTGACCAAACTTGAGAAATGTCTTGACGAAATATATGATATCAGGACTTTTCTAAATCTTTTTGTTTCTCTTTACTAGGTATAACTTTTGTTGTTGTTGTTGTTGTTGTTGTTGTTATTGTGTGTGTGTGTGTGTGTGTGTGTGTGTGTGTGTGTGTGTGTGTGTGTGTGTGTGTGTGTGTGTGTGTGTGTAAAATCTTTTTAGATGTTAATTTATGATTACACTGTGTGTGTTACTATGAGAGTTTCACCCTTTCGTTACATGGTCTCTTAGCCTTGTACATATGATATATCGTAACCTTTTATATATATATATATATATATATATATATATATATATATATATATATATATATATATATATATATATATATATATATATATATATAAACTTCCATGTCGATAGATGTTGGAGAAGAGTTGGTAACTAACACAACAGACAAGAGTACTGAGTTTAATCCAGACGTCTCGACGCAATGGTCTTCCTCAGTGGACTTGGTAAATATCAAAATCGCATCTCAGTTGCTCCGTCAGCCGTTTTCCCTTTACCACACACCCCACGTGCCACACTCTCCGGACACCACACACCCCACGTGCCACACTCTCCGGACACCACACACCCCAAGTGCACATGTAAACGGTGCTTCCCTAAATACCTTCCATTTCTTGCCCACTTCCTTTGTTTCATTTAGTCTCATCTTGCGTTACTTTTCATTCAATTTTTCGTGATGTCTCTCCACACAAGCCTGATAAGCTCACTTACTTTCACCATCCTCCTTTCGTTAAGCCACGACAAACTTCCCTTCTCGCCTCCACTAAAGAATGATAGGACATCTCAGCTGCTGACCTTCTCAACACACACCTAGCAGTCTGGTCTTTACACACCAGTCACCTAGTCAAGAATCTAGCAGTGCCCACTGACTCCCATTGTCAACCACCCTCGTGTACTTACTATGTATACATATGTTTCTAACCAGATATTTCTATTCACTAATCTTCTTTAAGCACACAACTCGAGAGCTGTGGCCCATTTCTGCTCACCCCGGGTCCCCATGCCCTCCTGCCGTCACATCACCCACTCTTGTATTCAAATCACTCGCCACGTAAAGATCTCTTGCATCAAAATTTCCCGAGTACTCGCTCACCTCCTCCTCCCAGAAGTTTTCACTCCTCTTCACTCCTCATGTTACCAGTTACGTAGGCATTTGCAGTCACGACCCTCTCATAGTCCACTATTATTCTAACCCAGATCAGTCATAACCTCACCTCCTGGTGTCCTTGAACACAATATCTTATCTCTTTCCTCCTAAGCGCCGCCTCTTTCTGTCCTCTCGTCCCCACACCAACCCAGATTTTATCTTTCGGACATTCCCAACACCACACAACCCCCTTGCCCTTCACCTTACATTCAATCAGATCCAGAACATCCAGATTCTACTTCTCGAATACATCCACGCGTATTCAGACACCAACTGCATGAGTCTTTAGAAACCCATCCTCTCCTCGGTCTTTCTTCTGTTCTTTCTGGTGTCGGAGCTTTATCCGGAAATGTTGGATGGGGTCAGTGTGATGACTGGAGAGAACTGGAAGGGTCAGTCTCCGCTGTGTTGCTAGAGAAGAGATGTGCGGGGGAACAAGGATGACCTTGTAGTGTCTGTTATGTAGTGGATAAGGATGAGGATCAGACAGGGGAGGCATAAGTGAGTTTAGGGAGACTGAGAGTTGTGTAGACGTTCACCAGTTCGCGTGCCGGGACTACAAGTGTCTTCGAACAACAAAGAATGTAGAGGTGATAGCTAAATGATCTGTTTGTATTAGAGTGTTCCTCTTGTTTTACTTTTTTCGTCTGTGGAACGAACAACCTGGAGGGAGTTGGGGTTTGGTGAGATAGTTGTGGGTGGGAGGTGGCTAGAAGGTCTTGGTGTGGTTGATGGTTACGTAGTTGGCGTTGACCTTGACCTGAAGGCTGGTAAGTCTTCTGGTGGGCCACGTATTCCAAACGTCAGAAGTGCTTCACTCGGTCTGTTGCCTCCAGAACATCATTTATCAAGACGGAAAAGCAAAAAGGTTCCATCTTTGTTGCCTGTAGGACGCCATGGTTGAAGATGCTGATGGGGGTTGTGATAGTGATCATCATCACATTATGATATCTGTCACTGTCATATTCAACGTCATTGTCGCTCCCGTTATCCTTATCATCATCCGTTGTCCTCACCATCTTCACTGTCGTTAACCTCATCATTTAACTCTCGTTAAAACCAGCACCACCGCCATCACCACCACCACCATCACCACCACCATCACCATCATCACCAACTTCGCCGTATTTCCCTAACGTTGTCAGCGTCACCAGACTGCGGAGGCAGAGTCACCACCGTCTCTCCCTTTTGTCCATTCGCACAGGTGCATCCCCCTCACCCACTGGTGGTGGCGGACTGCTTCCATTAGTATATCCCCCTCCCCTTGTCCCCAGAGGTGCTGTGTGTGTGTGTGTGTGTGTGTGTGTGTGTGTGTGTGTGTGTGTGTGTGTGTGTGTACACTTAGTCTCACATGCGATACTGTAGGTGTATAGGGAAGCTGCAAGATTCATATGAAAGACTCCCTCGAAGTCTTCAGAGAGGCAGGAGGCCTCACATCGAGGCCTCACATCGAAGACCCTCCCAGTGTCTACGTCAGGTTGGGTATGGGCAAATATCTTGGGATGGCTGGGAAGGGTATATGAATAACTACAAAGCAGGATAAGGTACTGGGAAGGTGTCAGGACGTGCTGGCGAGGTGTTAGAACGTATTGGGGAGGTGTCAGGAAGTGCTGAGGAGGTGTCAGGACATACTAGGGAAGTGTCAGGACATGCTAGGGAGGCGGGATGGCGTCAGGAAGTGCTGGAAGCGGGTAGGGAACATTAGCACGAAGTTATGCGGAGGGACGTGGGAGGAGGGCCATTGCTCCGAGCTGGGCCCATGTAAAGAGGGTATAAAGGACTGAAGCTGCACAATTGTAGTGAGCAAGCGAGCAGGAAGGACACTCACGTTGGCCCAAGGCCTCATACATCATCACAGCCACAATGACACTGATGAAAATAATGGAAAAATTTGTGTAGGAGATGTGTGCTGATGACACGACGCATGCGAGGGATCAGGTGTGGAACCTTTGTCTGGTATGTGATGAAAAGAACAAAAGAAACTGTATCTACCTTCCTACCTACCTACCTACCTACGAGTGCCTATGACGAGACTTGGTCATGAAGCAGCGCTAGAGCATAACGCTCACCGTATAAGATAAAACGAGAGAGAGAGAGAGAGAGAGAGAGAGAGAGAGAGAGAGAGAGAGAGAGAGAGAGAGAGAGAGAGAGAGAGAGAGAGAGAGAGTCAACTGAAAGCAATTATTGTCTCTCATTCTATGAAAATTAATGGAATCTGAAAGTCTGAGGAGTTCACAGGCAGGAGACTGAGACGGACCCTGAGGAGAGGAGGGTGAAGGGCGTCAGGACGTTGGGCGGGACGCACCGGGCCGGGAGACGGCCCACCCTCTCTAGCAACGCCCACCCCTTCTAGCCACGCCCACCCCTTGCAACCTCCTGGTGCAAGCAAGACTCCAGCTGCCACTTTCCTGGCCCATCAATCCTGCAGGTGACCAGCCAATGTTTATCACGACAATTAACTGCCGGCTTCTGCCTCACCGTCAATCATAGAGCAATAATTAAAGACTCGGTAGAACCGGCCCAGCGTGACGCTCGTAATTGATTGACGCCCACCTCCAGCCCTCCCTCCCTCCCTCCCCAACCCTCCTCCCCAAGAACACCAGCTAGCAGGAGTCGTACTACCCCCGGGGCGTACGCCTCGGCTGCGCCTGTAGCCTTTACACCAAAGCAAGACTGGAATACGGTGCCTCACACCGTCTGGCACAGAGGAGCAATATCTTCCCACTATGCAAGGATCGTTGACGTCCTGGCACAGAGGAGCAATATCTTCCCACTATGCAAGGATCGTTGACGTCCTGGCACAAAGGAGCAATATCTTCCCACTATGCAAGGAACGTTGACGTCCTGGCACAAAGGAGCAATATCTTCCCACTATGCAAGGATCGTTGACGTCCTGGCACAAAGGAGCAATATCTTCCCACTATGCAAGGATCGTTGACGTCCTGGCACAAAGGAGCAATATCTTCCCACTATGCAAGGATCGTTGACGTCCTGGCACAAAGGAGCAATATCTTCCCACTATGCAAGGAGCGTTGACGTCCTGGCAACTGACGTAAGACCTGCGTTGTTCACCTATGCGACTCAGGTGTTCACATGATCAGTGATGTTAAGTGAAGAACACATTCTAGATCTATGACACTGGCAAATGTTAATTCGCCCAACACGACTATCACAGAGGCTGCTGACCTGTCGGAACGGCTACACGACAGCTCTCCCTTACCTGACCCCCGTATATGTATAATATAACATGTACACCACCAAGCAAAACCAAGCCTAACCTAACCTAACCCAGCCTAACCCAGCCTAGCCTAAACTGATGTAATCTATGCTTATAACATTTGCAATCATCTTATTCATACACTAAGGGGAATTATCTAGGAGTGATTGTCTAGGATGAATTGTCTGAGGGGGAACTAGCTTAGGGGAATTGACCGAGAGGGACTTTTTAGAGGAATATTGAACACGTAAGTACGCATCTTGAGCACGTAAGTACGCCCCTTGAGCACGTAAGTACGCATCTTGAGCACGTGAGTACGCCCCTTGAGCACGTAGGTACGCAATTTGAGAAAGACGGTAAGGGCCTTGAGCACGACGACCTGACGACCGTAGGGTTTGATGGCTTGTCCCTTGCCCCGCCCTTCATGGATGAGGTCAAAGGTCACGCCATTATTATTATTATTCCCAAAGGTCGTATCGTCGTGCTTGTTGGTCGTACCATCTTGTTCAATGGCCAATTTAGGCAAATCAAGCCGAATATGATTTATTTATGATAATTCAGGTAGAAAGAGAAGCTGTCGGAATGTGTCCCTCCACGCTTTAGGCTGCTGCTTCCTACAGTTTCCGTGTGAAGACCTTCTACTCGAGGACTGACCGTAATGATGCCTCCTTCCCTGGACCAGCTAAGCTGTGGTACTCGCTTCCTTCTTTTGTCTTTCCCTCTTCGTATAACCTTTCTGAGTCAGGTCTACAAACACCCAAATTCATTTGTCTTTTACTTTGGTTTTTCCTCTAACCCGAGACGACCGTGACTGTGTCATATTCCGCCCGTGTCATGTTGGTCAATATATGTATAAAGAATGTGAGAACTGACCAAGTGTGTTACAGCGGCTGTGTGAGTGATGCCTCATCACTCCGTGTCTCTATCACTAGTGTGAGCCGTGACACCTGGCGTCACCTAACTTCACACAGCACCACCTCATACCTGGCGTTACCTCACCTCACGTACCACAACTTCATACCTGGCGTCACCTCACCTAACGCACCACCACCTCATACCTGGCGTCACCTCACCTCACTCACCACCACTTCATAACTGGCGTCACCTCACCTCACGCACCACCACCTCATACCTGGCGTCACCTCACCTCACGCACCACCACCTCATACCTGGCGTCACCTCACCTCACGTACCACCACCTCATGCCTGGCGTTACCTCACCTCACGCACCACCACCTCATACCTGGCGTCACCTCACCTCACGTACCACCACCTCATACCTGGCGTTACCTCACCTCACGCACCACCACCTCATACCTGGCGTTACCTCACCTCACGCACCGCCACCTCCCCATAACCTGGAGCCTGGTCCTGCTACCGACAGGATGATCCTCCGATACTTGGAACATCTTCTTAGCTTCTTTTCTCGTAAATAGTTCACTTGTTATATATATCTCGATACGCAGTCAGATTTTTATTGTTCATTTCTTGTTGATGGGTTCATTCATTATGCTAATTTCCTGGGTAATTCATACAGTGTTGCCTGATCCATGTTCACATTTTTCTCGCTCATCTATAATGTAAAACACTGACTAAAGCCCACTCCAGGCCACGGTCCACGTGATGGGCAGGAGTGCACCACAAATTAGCAGCTCTGGCCACAAAATCCCATCCTTGCTGGAGGCCAAAATGTCGCCACATCAGTGAGACCTCAGCCCACCAGACTGTCACAGCCGAACCTTTCATACCCATCATATCCGACCTCCTCCATACAAAATCGTTGGGACTGCTATACCTTCAAACACACCCATTTCTACCCTTGAGATAAAGACTCTCTTTTCAAGCATTTTTTGAATGTTCTCAGAACTTTTACCACCCACCCTCACCCACCTTTTGACTCGCCTCCGCTTCCATGGTTCCACTCGCGGTCATGTACACCATTCCCACCAAATTTTCTCCATACAGACTCACACCCCAGCTAACCTGTCCCTCTACTTACAAAGCCAAATAACTTTGTTATTGTCCATATTTACTCTCAACTTCTGCCTTTCACATTTTTTCAGCTCGGTCATCAACTTTTGCAGTTCTTCAATCGAATCTGCCACCAGTGCTGTGTCACTAGGAAACAACAATTGACACACTTCCCGGGCCCCCTCATCCCCTACAGACAGCATACTCGCACCTACTTTTAAGACTCTTGCCACTCCAGAAAGAAGTAAACGGCCATAATGACACCACACACCCCTGCTGCAGACCAACCTTCGCTGGAAGTAATCCTTCTCGTACACAAGTCTTACCCCCTTGATAAGAACTTCTCACTACTTCTAGCAGCTTTCATTCCTCGCTTCATATTCTTTATACTTTCCACAAGGCATCTCTGTCAACCCTATCATAAGCCTTCTCCAGATCCATAAATGCCACACACAAAACCCTTTAATACAAACACATGATCTACATATCCCCTGCCTCTTCATTAACCAAACTGTTTCTAATTAGTCTGATTATATCTACGTCCTTATCTTCTCAGTAACTAACCTGCCATACAACTTACCAGCTAAACTCAACAGAATTATACCTTTGTCCCCCTTGCCTTTATACAATGGCACTATAGAGAGATTTCCTGAGAAATGCAGGGAAGATGAAGACTTTGCTGGCGTATTCCTCAGCTCATGATCTAGTATTCCAGACGGTACTAGGGACAACGGCAGAAGCAGTTCGTAGTACCAGTCAGAGTGTGAGTGTTGTAGACGAGCTGTACCGCCCTCACTAGGAGGAGGCCGACTCTCGAATCTGTGTACACGTTGCAAGTTGCATAAAACCACGTATCGTTGTTGCAAGTAACTGATACACATCACCATCTTGTCACTGCATCACTTGTCTCGTCTTAGAGAACTCGAAAAGCTCTGGCCAGAAAGGCAAGATGACTTTATATTTATCGATGACACTGTTAACTTATTGACAGATGTAGTCGGAGAGGACAGTTTGCAGCTGGTAGGTAGTCGGAGAGGACAGTTTGCAGTAGGTAGTCGGAGAGGACAGTTTGCAGTTGGTAGTCGGAGAGGACAGTTTGCAGTTGGTAGTCGGAGAGGACAGTTGGCAATCGGAGAGGACAGTTTGCAGTAGGTAGTCGGAGAGGACAGTTTGCAGTTGGTAGTCGGAGAGGACAGTTGGCAGTCGGAGAGGACAGTTTGCAGTAGGTAGTCGGAGAGGACAGTTGGCAGTCGGAGAGGACAGTTGGCAGTCGGAGAGGACAGTTTGCAGTTGGTAGTCGGAGAGGACAGTTGGCAGTCGGAGAGGACAGTTTGCAGTTGGTAGTCGGAGAGGACAGTTTGCAGTTGACTAATTATCGTCTGGCTGCGATTCGGTCAGCTACCCGTTCCAACATGGGGAAAAGAGAACTGCCACCGTTGAACTGCTATACGCTGACCAGTGGCTGGCAGATGATCACTAAGATTTCCTATGGTGACGTTGTGGATGATGAGGAGAGACACAATGCACGAGAGTTCGTATCCCAGCATCTACCCATCTCCCGTGTGTTATCAACATCGCGTGTGTTCCTGTTACTGTGATCCTGTTGAATGTGGCAGATCACCATCACGACACTGACTGATGATATCCAGCTGAAGCGGTTCACTTTTACTTAGTATTTCTCCTCCTAGTGACCTTGCTATGTGGGGGGAAACTCGTATATCAGTAATGATGACGAGACAAGTGTGACCAGGACGCCATATTTTAAGCATGACCTTATCTCCAGACTTCTTAAACCTCTGCTGAATTCTATACTACACCGAATACATGGTCACCGACGCACCAAAGACTTGTCTGATCACCTATCATTTGACACGCGGTGTATGTGGTTGGGGAGGGAGGACCCAATATGTAACTAGTACCCCAATATCACAGTTTTGTATCTTGTTGCATACGCTAACACTTAAAGACATTCGAAGATACTGTTAACGGATTTCTTTCATATTAGATATTCCTTACTTCAAAGATATTCGCAGTTATCTGCAGGCATGATGACTGTTAAAATTATCTATTCACTTGCAAACATAAGTGAAATACAGTAGATATTTGTGCATTTTTTGTATATCTGACTCTCGATAATGACCCTCGACCTCTGGTCATCTCCCTTTATATCGAATAAGAAATGTTTCCTGTTGTTATAAAGGTTACTTACTGAGAAAACCAATGAATGATCATTTGTGGCTCGAGCTCTTCAACTGATGAATATATGGTAAATTTTATTCACCATACCTCCATCATTTCACCATACCTCCATCATTTATTCACCATACCTCCATCATTTTTTCCATTTAAGAGGAGAGCAGACTAGTCATGAAAAACGTGTGCATAGAACTCGTGCAATCCAGACCAGTTGTCCAAGTGCACTTTTTGAATGTTCAAGACCCTATCAAAGATGACCCATGGTTAAACACAATGTAACAGTGGCGTCAAAGTCCAGTTTTTTGGGGGAGGGGTTCACGGGTCCCAGACTATATACGTACGCCAGGTCAGGAGACGAGGCAACACGAGTGGACAACACTCTCTCTGTAACACATTTACAGGAATCGATATCGATAATGATACACACGATCTTAGTGTCTCACTCAGACTGATGCTGGGATGGGATAACCCCGAGGCTGTAACACGAAGTGAAAAAGAAACGTCAGAAGTGATGATATCAGAGAATATCAGGAATACAATAGACTGAACGAGAATCTAATGATTTCGGACAGTACACAGAATTTCAAAACGTTGCATGATAGAAAATGTTCAAGAAGTAGGGTCCCACAAGAGTAGAACTCCCTCCCCGTGCAGCACAAATAGGTAGATACAAATAGGTACACACACACACACACACACACACACACACACACACACACACACACAGGTAGTAACTGGCAAGCAACCGAACAAGGAGATATTACCTAATGGCCATCGGATGGGTTAATAATGGCCTTCAAGTCACCTTTCCTGGCCCTCGCCCAGCGTTGCTGTCATTTCTGTCAGCCATACATGCACCTGGGTTGCTGTTATTCAGTCCACAAGCACACAGTCTCCCCATTTTACACATAACACGACTAACACGACACACGAACCCTGCTCAGTGGCAAAACCTTGGCAGACAGTAAGCGAGGATAGTTCAAGAGATGAAGCTCCACTGGTGTAGAACTCTCTCTCACTGTGAGGATGGGTAACTACACACACACACGCACACACACACACACACACACACACACACACACACACACACACACATATATGGGAAGCCACATGAAGATACTGCACATACATACACAGACGCTCTACACTGGGCCATAACAACACCTAACAGCACCCACACACTACACCACACCAACACGCTACACATACACAACACCCACACGCTACACATGCACAACACCACACCAACACGCTACACATACACAACACCCACACACTACACATGCACAACACCACACCAACACGCTACACATACACAACACCCACACACTACACATGCACAACACCACACCAACACGCTACACATACACATCACCCACACACTACACATACACAGTCCCACACCGTGAGTGTGGGAGAGCCAGTAAGCTTAGCCCAGGATTATAATGCGCGTCATTTAGGCTCGCCACCCACACATTACCCCGCCACACCCACTAACCTCTGCCAGGGTAATTCCCACTATCACTGACGATTCAATTTGTCGTAACGATGCAGAAAGTCCGTTCGTATTTGTTATTGCACGATAAGGCCATTATAAAAGATACAATCAATTATCTGATCTTCTCATTTGCGCAGCCTGCCAGAGGGGCCGCTACGCAGCCCGCGTGTAAGGATTACTTCGAGGGTTTGTTGGAGTGCAAGAAGCTAACTATCTGCAGTTGTCGGATAGATCCTTTTAGCATGCAAGCAGGCTTAGCATGAGGGAGGGTGTTCGATATGATTCGCTCACTGCGGCCTTGGCTTCGACCTGTGCATTCCTCCGGCGTCAGGAGGTCCTGGGTGTGAAGCGAAGGATACGTTGCCCCGCGTCCCTCCCATCCTGTCCCTCGCCACAGCAATCCCTCTCAGGCACACTGCATGATGCATGTGCCGCGGCGTGGTCTGGAGAGTGCTTGTTGTCGGGTCGACTCAGGCGGGTTTCGAACGCGTGCGAGGGGTGGTAAGGGGAGCGGGTGCTGGGAGGGGTTGGTCGAGGGGAGGCCGGACGGCGAGAAAGAGGGGAGGTGGGACGAATGAGGGTACGGCTAGGGCGGAGGTGGGTTCCGGGAGGAGGGTGGGCCCGGCCAGGGGCCACGGACAGAGCGTAGGAGAGTGAGAGAGGGAGAGCCTGGAGGGAGAGGGGCCGGTCACGCTGTGTTTGTTCTCTACTGAGTCAACGTGAGCCGGAACACTGGGGTGGTGGTGAGGAGACTGATGAGTCCAGCTGGTGAGGAATGTTGGCTGACACGCCACCCACCTCCCACTCCCTCCCTACTGCGCTCACACCTGCCACCAGCCTGCTGTGACGCACCTGCCACCAGCCTGCTGTGACGCACCTGCCACCAGCCTGGTGTGACGCACCCGCCACCAGCCTGGTGTGACGCACCTGCCACCAGCCTGGTGTGACGCACCTGCCACCAGCCTGGTGTGACGCACCTGCCACCAGCCTGGTGTGACGCACCTGCCACCAGCCTGGTGTGACGCACCTGCCACCAGCCTGGTGTGACGCACCTGCCACCAGCCTGGTGTGACGCACCTGCCACCAGCCTGGTGTGACGCACCTGCCACCAGCCTGGTGTGACGCACCTGCCACCAGCCTGCTGTGACGCACCCGCCACCAGCCTGGTGTGACGCACCCACCAACAGCCTGGTGTGACACACACCATATTTGCAGAAATGAGATGACTCAGGACGTTCCAGGTGTGTACCAGGTCAAACGGTCCACATGTGTACCAGGTCAGATGGTCCACATGTGTACCAAGTCAGACGGTCCAAATGTGTACCAGGTCTTGAAGCATCTCTTGCAGCCGATTAGGCAATTTAAGATTATTAAACTGAGGAAAGAAAGGTTAAGGTGATACAGATATTCAAAATCATCAGAGCGTAGGTCATCTTGATCTGAGAAGCTGTTTAAAGTTGGTTTGTTTGTTTGTTTTCACCAGTAGTAATGGATACTGAGACGTGGGCAAACTAATGATGATGCACAGCGCTTTGTCTTCCCCAGGATTGTTAACTTAAGGAATGATCTACAGTTAGAAAAGTGTATAAAAAGAATACGTTTAAAAATAAACTTGACAAAGACCTCTCTCTCTTCAAGTTCATGACTGACATTATTCACGCCTCTTTTGCCACATCAACGGGTTTTTCTCCTTAAGTCATCTGTCTCCTTTTCTCTCTCTTCCCTAACGTCATTAATCTCAGTCTTTCTGATCTTTCCCAGTAGCACATAAATGACATAAGATCATGATATGAGTTGTTACTAAGGTCGTCCAGTGTCTGGTGGATCCCAGTAACCTTGTGTTGTGTTGACCAGTCGTTCAGATGTATGATGGTGGTAGAGATCCGACCCTTCCATTATCATGTAGCGTTAGGACGTGCGAGGAACGGTGTGTGTGTGTGTGTGTGTGTGTGTGTGTGTGTGTGTGTGTGTGTGTGTGTGTGTGTTCCGGATGACTGTCGCTGAAACAGTAGTTGGCAGTAAGATGCGCACTGAATCACCCACAACATGTAAGAGGTTACAGGTGTGGTGTGGACATGTATATGTTAACTAGAAACGTCAAAATTTGCAAGTGAATTCAGTGAATCTCCACCGGCATCATTACGCATTATCATTCTCTCTCACTTTATGCATCTAGTACATTTTTCTGTTTGACCTTACTCTTACAGTCAGGACAAAGGCCAGGTCATAGAGGGATATGATAGTAAACACCACTCATCTTCCCTAACCTCTCATTTTCTTTGACCTGACCTGTAAGGACCAGATCAAAAGCCATTTTCCCTACATCCTCGACATCACAAAATTTTGACCTAATCATTACGGCACTAGTCCAACGCATCTCCCCTGTGCTTCAGGTGAAGAGTGCTAAATGTTAGATATAGAAATCGAACTAAAAGGAGAAAAACATGAATAGGTCAATATAAACGGTGACAGAAAGAGTATATCCGAGAGACATACACGAGACCACTAACGGCACCATAACCTGAGCTGCTTACGTCATGTAAGCACTGAAACAAATGAGTGTCGAAGTTAAGTACCAGGATATGGACGTGATCAGGGAAGAGGAACCACCGCGCTCTGGTTGGTAGACCGGGTTACCACTTTGTGAGGAATATAAACTCGATATAGACCATATGATGGAGTGAGCAGAGGAGGAGGAAAGTTATCCTTGAGTCTGGGGTACCAAAGTAGACCCCCTGCAGGGGGCCATAAGAGCTCTTACGCAGTGTGTGTCATTCACGAGTGTATGGATCAAACGGGTAACTGTAGACTGATAATTTCCCCAGTACATAGTGATGGTATAAGTGGAGAGACACGAACGAGGGAAGGAGAGTCAAGAGACTCTCGCAGGACTAAGAGGCTGAGGACACCCCAGCAGGAGAATGATAAAGCTATCGTGGTAGGGCTGACGCATCTCTTACAGGAACCAGAGCCACAACCACAGAACCAACAGTTTGATCGTTATGAAAACAAAAGTTATTCTGTGGTATTTTTAAAGAAAAAATATGTATTGTAAATACAAAAGCCGATGGAAATGTGGTGAAAACTGTAGACATTTAGGAAGTACATGAGCAACACGAGAAGTGCCAGTTGATATATGCGTCGGTGTTAAAAGGTGGGCAACATTCCAGGCGAGTGAGGATGAAGCCATGAATGCCTTTCTTGACTGTTGACTCGAGGGACGGGTTTTAGCTAGTGAAGACTTTAGGAAGGGATTACCGGGGAGGTTGGCAAGAGTGTGGTGATCACGGGCAGGTTAGGGAAAATAGAGGGAAAATACGAGCGATGGTGAGTCTCAGGCTGAGCCCAGGTGATTGCTGTCCGAGGCCAACATTCCGGGAGGTTCAAGAAAACTGATGGTGGACACGACTGTGAGGACTGCCAGAGGTCCCCGGGAGGGAGGATGCGCCAGGTGAGGTACCACTGGCCTGGCACCACGGAAACGTTGTTTTCATGTTGTGGCCGTGACTGATCGAGACCTGAGGAAGGTTATACAAGGCTTGGAGAGCTGAATGACGAAGAGTGAGCCAACAGTAATCGGAGATACCTACAGCCAGCACGAGAGAGAGGGTATCCTGTGAGAGGATGACCATGTATGACCCTTCCACCAGCAGGTCACTGCGACACGTCTCACTTACGTCTGGGGAGAGGGGGATCATTGCTATCCCCCCCCCCCCCCCACACAACACCACATCCCCCTCTCTCTAAACCTCCGGGTGAGAGAAGTGAGGGGTGCACCCACAGTTCCCCTGGGAGTCATGAGTGCTGCAGGGAAGGAAGACGGAAAAACGAAAGAGAACGTGGGGCTTATTACACGCTTTTTAGAGGGACCATTAAACAAGACAAGGATTTGATGATGGGTCGGGGTGTGTGTGTGTGTGTGTGTGTGTGTGTGTGTGCATGTGTGTGTGCGTGTGTGTGTGTGTCTACTTGTATATAACGGAGGGGATGTTGTATACTCATAGGGGCCCATCATGGTAATCTACCCTTCCCTACATACTATAACTTTACAAACAGTTGACCACTTTACCTTCATTGTCTTCTCACTGAACTTTTGCGTTCATTCATGAGAATGTCACATTAAGACAATTTCCATATTTTTCTTATTTTGCTTTTAACTTCGGTCATTAGTGTGGCGTTTGCTGATCACATTTAGATTCACTGTAAGAACCTGATCATTATCATCAGTCTTGTCAAACTGGAATATAATTTTCTCTCCTTTCACTCGTCTCTTACGCTGCACACACTTCAGGAACAGTTACCCTTCCTGTAAGACATCTTCACCACCACAACCTCTTTATCCATGGGCCCATCTCCCTCCCACCCGACAGTCCCGCCGTCTTTAGGAGGTGTTCCTTCAATTGGAATGATGGAATAGTTACGTGTACTCTGGTTTGGTTCTGATATATGCCGTAAACATCTTACGAAGGATTTTCTTGGCCATAACCTTGATGCCAATATCTGTGGTCACTCACAGATAATCTGTTTTCTTGGCAGTGCTGCTAACGGGACGCAACAATCTCTGGAGATCTAGAGCCAAAGAAACAGTGCGGGGAAGTTGCAGAAGAAAGTGATGAAAAAAAAAGACTAGGCGAGGTATTCGAACTGAAGACGTAGAACTTGATCCTTATGTTTCATAACTCTCTGGTGCATTGCCACCTTGAATCATTTCATCCGTTCTGGTCGTCCTTGTTTTAGAAAAAAGGCGGAAAATTAGGAATATAGCAGCGAACTACTAAGATTTGTGCCGCTGCCAACCTCTAATGTTACTGCAGTTATTCATCTTCCTTGATAGCGGACATCACTGCATAACTCACTGACCGCAACAGAAGATTACAAAGAAAGTTACACATGGCTTACGTGCTTCTACAAGCGGTGACATCAGTTGAACGAATCGTACCATCCATAGATTTTAAGGTTCGCCGGTTCACTTACCATCACTGAAGGATTAGAGAGAAAAGACACAATATGAACTTCGATGAAACTGAAAAAAATCTTTTTTTCTGAAAATGCAGACATCCTCTGGGGGACGTTTGCAGAACTTCAGAAGGGAAATGAAGACTTTTGACATTTTTGGTGAAATTCTTTGAAGGAGACACTTTTGCGCTCAAGTTCTCAACATTTAGTGGAATAGACCGATTAGAAATGGAACTTGAATCAGCTGACTCGCAAGAAAAGAACTTGTGGACTTGAGAATTTCGAGGTTTCTAAACGGAAATTAGGGATTTAGAGAAGCAGAGATTACCCTGCGCTGCAACACAGTATGAAGGAACTGCTTCATCTGAAGAAAAATAATGATCAGATTGTGACTGAAGCTTTGGATTCATTACCAGACGCCGTCAGGAACATGAAGTGAGATGCGTGTTGATATCCAGCTTCGAATCCACCCACAAGTGTGAGCGACCGTTTTCTGTTATGAACTTCATGAAAAGCAAAGTGAGAGACGCAGCAGTGAACGACGGAAGTTACTACAGTTCTGCTCAAGGCTGAAAACCCCAACCCTGGTCTTCAAACACTGAACGATTCTCCTGAAAAAGAAACTCAAAGAGCAGAAATCACACGAAGCCATCAGTAAGTCGAGATTGTTTGTTTATATTGGTTTGGTAACCCAGGGAGACTTGATCTCCCGATGCGTCAACAATTGCATGAATATCTTACTTTGAAATGGAGGAGAGATTCTCCCGCTGGGCTGACGTACTAGAGAATATCTAGCTTATTTCTGATACATGGCAATATATATATCTCCCGCCAGGAGGAGAAGCGGCAGAATATTACCGGTGACGTTGCCCGGCAGATTACCGCCGGATATTTGACCGGCGGAAGTTTTTCTGCCTCAAGGCTGCCGGGCGGGAGAATACCTGCCCGCGGTGCTGGAAGGCGGAGGAATATCTCTTGTGTCTTTGACAAGCAGGATGTTATCTCGTCTGACACTGATAGACAGGATAACATCCCCTGTGGTGGTGACGGACAGGATAACATCCTCTGTGGTGGTGACGGACAGGATAACATCCCCTGTGGTGGTGACGGACAGGATAACATCCTCTGTGGTGGTGACGGACAGGATAACATCCTCTGTGGTGGTGACGGACAGGATAACATCCCCTGTGGTGGTGACGGACAGGATAACATCCTCTGTGGTGGTGACGGAGAGGAGAACATCCTCTGTGGTGGTGACGGACAGGATAACATCCTCTGTGGTGGTGACGGACAGGATAACATCCTCTGTGGTGGTGACGGGCAGGATAACATTCCCTGTGGTGGTGACGGACAGGATAACATCCTCTGTGGTGGTGACGGACAGGATAACATCCTCTGTGGTGGTGACGGGCAGGATAACATCCTCTGTGGTGGTGACGGACAGGATAACATCCTCTGTGGTGGTGACGGACAGGATAACATCCTATGTGACGTTGACGGGCAGGATAACATCCTCTGTGGTGGTGACGGACAGGATAACATCCTCTGTGATGGTGACGGACAGGATAACATCCTCTGTGGTGGTGACGGACAGGATAACATCCTCTGTGATGGTGACGGACAGGATAACATCCCCTGTGGTGGTGACGGACAGGATAACATTCCCTGTGGTGGTGACGGACAGGATAACATCCTCTGTGGTGGTGACGGGCAGGATAACATTCCCTGTGGTGGTGACGGGCAGGATAACATCCTCTGTGGTGGTGACGGGCAGGATAACATCCTCTGTGGTGGTGACGGGCAGGATAACATCCTCTGTGGTGGTGACGGGCAGGATAACATCCCCTGTGGTGGTGACGGACAGGATAACATCCCCTGTGGTGGTGACGGACAGGATAACATCCTCTGTGGTGGTGACGGACAGGATAACATCCTATGTGACGTTGACGGGCAGGATATCACCACGTCGAGGCTGGATATCATGCCCTTTTAGAGCGTGAGGCAGGCTAGGGTGACTCCCTGTGACGCTGACGACGCAGGAGTAGCTGGCGGGTTTCCTGCTGGAGGAGGAGCCCGGGTGGGGCCGGCCTCCCGGCGGCGTGAGTCAGGTGGAGACCAGAGACGCTGGTACTGTCTGAGCCGCGGGGCTCACACAGGCTCCCCCACCGCAGCCCACTACAGTAGGCTACAGTGGGTTACCAGCGATAACGTATGTATAGTATAGTACAGTACATTATAGTACAGTATAGTATAGTACAGTACAGTATAGTACAGTACAGTATAGTACAGTACAGTATAGTACAGTACGCTGCAATGGATCACTATCGATTATAAAGTTACAGAGGTCAGGAGTCGGGTCATACAAGGACAATTTACCACTGTAGCGCTGTAGCTAGGGTTCGTATGGTACAAATACATAAACCCCCCACTGATCTGTACCTACTGTTAGATCACGAGAGAGAGAGAGAGAGAGAGAGAGAGAGAGAGAGAGAGAGAGAGAGAGAGAGAGAGAGAGAGGAGGTACGCCTGTATCCCTGTAGTAACCGTGGCTGTGATAATGTCTCGTTCTAGTGTTATGGTACTGGTCATGCTACCTCACGTCCCACTTACCTGGGCGCTGGTTGAGCGAGATGTTGAGTTCGGCCCAAGACAAGACCGACCCAGTGTGTGTCCACCTGGCCGGCAGTCCTACAGCCGCTGGAGGTCCTGGAAGTGTAGTCCTGGAACAACTCCTGTTGGTGTCTTGGCAAGAAGAGTTCCTGTGGGTAATAGGAGGAAATTAATATGCATGTAAACAAGTATACAGTGTGTGTGTGTGTGTGTGTGTGTGTGTGTGTGCTGGGCGGAGTCGAAGCCTCACCACGACTCTCGTGACGTCGCCATGATCCATACGGTTCTGTGACCTTGAGGGAGGCCACAGAACCGTAACGGTTCAGAATAACGTCACTCCTCCTCTCACGTAACAGTTACAACGTCCCCGGTGGAATGGGGGGGAAGGGGGGCGGAGAGAGGAGCAGGTCATCACATGACCTCCGTCAGACAGTGTACGACACCCTCCCTCCCTCCCTGGCCTCACGCACTCCCCGCCACTACTACCGATCCCAAGATCTATGATGACGTCACTGAGCGCCAAGACGGATGATACGAGTTCATTCACAAAGCTGGCGTCTTAAAGCTGACGTGCGGGGGCTGCCCCCCCACCACACCACCACACCACCTCCCTGACGCAGCCCCAGCCCTACCCCCTTGCGGTCCTGGGGAGAGGGGGAGGGTAGTGGTGGTGGGGAGAAGGGAGTCATGGCTTTTAACTGGTCGTGAGCGAAGGGGAGACATTAAGAGTATTTCTGTGTTGGTTTATGGTCGATGTAGGGCGCGCGCTGGTCCCCGGCCCGCTGATGACTTACGACAACACTGCATCATTCATCCTCAGGGCTGCAGGTTGGTGCCCTTATGGCACACGTCCCCACGCTCAGCTGAGAATGATCTGTGAGGTGTCTGTGGTATCCTGTCTACCGTGGCTGGTGAGTCCGACAGACTCATCAGCCACGTCATCAGTACGTGAAGAGAGAGAGAGCCACTCATCAGTACGTGAAGAGAGAGAGAGAGAGAGAGAGAGAGAGAGAGAGAGAGAGAGAGAGAGAGAGAGAGAGAACTTGTTTTGCCCAAAGGTATGACTAGCACGTACCGCTCATTCCCAGGAAAAGTATAGATTTACGCAGAACGAATCGTGTTAACTTCCGCGTTGTCAAGTGTTGTGTGGCAATGTCCTCGTGAAGTGAGACACAGGAAGGAAAGACACCTCCCTGGGCCACAGGAGTGACATCTGACAACCACTAAGGTAACGTCTCCCTGCGCAGCTGATGCATACCACCTCCTCACCCCCGAGTACCCAGGCGGATATCACCGTGGTCGGTGGCTGACCACCACCTACTACCAAGAGAGGATAAACTTCGCCTCACTACAGCAATAGGTCTTTACTGGCCATAACCTGTGTCATGGGGCGTCGACCCCTCATCAAGAACCCCTGACGTGCAGGTGTGGGTGGTGGCGCCCCGGGAAGCGTTGACCTCCTCACCTACCGGCAACTGTGACGTGAAGGTTGCTAAGAAACACCTCAGTAGCCCATTATAACTAGCAAAAGATAAGCAATTCCAATTATTCTTCAATTAAAGCTACGAGTGTCCCCGAACCAAGCGCTACATGCACGCACCACTCAGATACACGAGGTATTAAGCCAGAATATTTATGCATCATGAAACATATCAGTCATTCCAGCAGTGAATGTCAGTTACTTAACCATCTTGATATCAAGTCCAGACATATGGCCAGAAGTAGGCCCATGTGCTACCTATGTCAGCACCAGACGTGCTGCTGCTGGGTGTCATGTCCTGATCATTACTAAAAACGTGGAAAGAACAATTAAGACACAACTTTGTGCCTGGTCAATTTAAGGAAACTATCTCCTCTGACCACAGAATGGCAGAACCGATCATCCAACAGTTAGTTTAGGTTACTCAAACGACAGGTGGCCACGAAGTCCAAGGCTTTACCAACAGTCACCCAGCTGGTCTCAAACCCTTACCCAAATCAACCAGTAATAACGACACCAATCTTTGATCAAGAGCCACAATGTGTCCTCTTGGCTGAAGCCTTGGTCAACAGGTTAAATCCGAACATGGCCTTGATAACCAGATTAGCAATGGGCGTCTTCCTCAACTCTAGAACATACGTCCAGTGGTCTGTCTTTAGAAGGAAATATACTGAAAATGGGTGTCATGACGCATGGAGGGAAATCTTAAAGCAGTTACTGTCCCATTGTCTGTAAAATGCTGTAGTGGAAACACAGTCGACGGAATACAGTGGTTGGTGAAGACCATTGTAGATATACTGGTTGGTGTAGACTACTTGATGTACAGTGGTTGGTGTAGACCACAATAGAGGTTATATAATGGGTCTCGCCTGCAGTTTTTACATTAGGCTATGCAAAGCTCGGGCGGTTACGTGCCGTGGTCACATCCATATGACCAAATCACAAGTCTAGGGGAAATCTAGACCACCATTAGAGAATGTTCGCTGTGAGAACCTCGGTAAAAGCCATTCATGAGAAGAGGCAAATGTGCCTGTGATCTGAGACGCGGGTGGCAATGATGCTATCAGACAATCTTTCCTCTCATACTTATAAAAGTTGAAGAAAATAATATCATTATTTGAAGAAAAAGGTTCTTATGAAAGTTGAAGAAAAAAAATATCAGTATTTTGTAGGGTTACGTATGAAGGCAGAGTGTCCTTTACCGCTCAATATAATTATTCTCTGGCCTTAGGTCAGCTAAAGACTTGACCCAGAACCTAAAACCAAAACGAAAGAATGACAACCTCATCCAAACCCAGTCAGGAAATTTATGTACTTGAGAAGGTTGATGATAATGCTTTCCCCAGTGGTGCTTGTCGCAGCCTTTTGCATCATGCAGTTAAGAATGATAATATAAAGACTCCATTATGCGTCTTGTTTCATTGCATGCACCAAAAGAGGCGACAGTAGGTCACAGAATAAATCATCCCATCACAGCCTCTCTTCATCCACCACGACAGAGAGACTGGGAGATAATCTGCTGGACTTGATGAACAAGTTATGTGTGTGGTACACGGACCCGGTTCAAGAGAACTCGCTTCTCATCCCCTGCAGACTGAGATCACTGGTATGTGGTACAACCAGGTGATCATTTCTACTACAACCTTCTTCACACTTTTTGAAAGTCTGACATCGCCTACTGTGGTTATCATGGTATAACCCGCAGTCATGTAGATAATTTTCAAGAGACAACAACTCACCATGATCTTAAACATTCATGAAAATGCAAACGCAGCAGTGCAAGGCTGACATGACAATGAGTGTGTATGTCTGATGGCTCCATCTTAGAGAGAGAGAGAGAGAGAGAGAGAGAGAGAGAGAGAGAGAGAGAGAGAGAGAGAGAGAGAGAGCCAAACTTCCCTGATTGTCTCCCTAACTCTTCTTCCATCTTCTGTCTACACTGGAGTGTACAATACATAGACAGGATCAGCTTGATATCACCAGCTTTAGTGGTTCATGGTACGTGAAGCAACACGAACAACAGTTGTTAGTCTCAGCAGTTGTTGTTCCTTGTTACTGCCAACAGCAAAGTGTTTATCCGAGACAGTTGGAGACTGAGTTAGCTTGGGGTAATTAGTGTCAACGAGACGAGAGACGTAAAACCTGACCTTAACATCGTTCTCATGAGTGGAAGCTCAAGTAACCTTAAATCATCATCTTCGTGGGCTTTATATAAGCCATCAGCAGAATCTTACATCGCAGTTGCTTATCCCGCAACCGACCATCAAAGCTCTTGTGTCACTTGAAAAGCACAGGAACCGACATTAACAGCCTCAGTCTTCCTCAGTTAAACCTCACTGCAGTTCAAGGTGGCGAACATCTGGTTAATCACATCACAAGGCCGTTCAGAATCTAGATGATGATGATGAAGCCTTTCAGTGGGTGGGAAAACGACAACTGCAGAATCCGGGTCGCTCAAATTTGTGAGATTGTTTCACATGCCAACAAAATCATATCTAGCAGATTTACTTTCTCGGGATACAAACTGTAAGACTTTCCATAAAAGTGAACTTCGGTTTCACAATCTCTCCACCCCACCCTCCCTCCTGGCTTTCTCAACCAAGCGAATGGCCCATTCGGAGAGAGTAAACAACCCTGAAGCTGAACTTTTACGAAAAGTTCATTTTGCACAACTCGCTGCCTCTGAAACTGCATGTCTTGGAGGGAGATGCAAGTAAGCGGTTTGTAGGGGGTGAGGGAAGGCCTGGGATGTGATGAGTCAGTTGTTGTATGCTGATAACACGGCACTGATGAGAGATTCGAGTTAGAGATTTAAGAAGTTGGTGTCTTGAGTTTGGCAGAGTGTGTGAAAGGAAGAAGTTGAGAGCAAATATGAATAAAAGTAAGAATATTTGTTAAGTTTTACAGGGTAGAGGGACAGGTTAGTTGTGGTATGAGTTTGAACTGAGAAAATTTGGAGAAAGTCATGTGTTTCAGATGCCTGGGAGTGGACATGGAAGCGGAAGTGTTATAGGATGGGTTAGGGGGCGAAGATTCTAGAATTATTGAGGAATGTGTGGAAAGAGATCGTTATTTGGGAAAACGGAGATGGTTGTGTTCTATGGATACTCGACATGGGCTATAGATTAAGATGTGCGGAAAAGGGTGGATGTGCTGGAAATGAAATGTTTGGAAATGCGGTGTAAGGTGGTTCCACCGAGTAAGGAATAAAGTATAGGAAAGAGAGAGGTGGTAATAAGAAGGGTGTGGTTGAGACTGCTAAAGAGAGTGTGCTGAATTAGTTTGGACATGAGGAGAGAATGAGTGAAGAGAGGTTGACAAAAAAGTTAATGAGGGGGACAAGGAAAATGGGAAGATCAAATTGGATGGAAAGTTGGAGTGAAAATATTTTGAGTGTTCGGGACCTGAACATGCAGGAGGGTGAAAGGCGTGCACGGTACGGAGCAGAGAGGAGAGATGTTGCGTACAGGTGGCCATGTGCTGTCGAAGGACAGAACCAGGGCATGTATAGCAGCCGGAGAAAACCAGAGAAAGGTCTGTGGGGCCTGACTCGGGGCAGGGAGCTGTGGTTTCGGTACATTACACATGACAGGTAGAGATTGGATGTGAGCCGATGCAACCCTTCTTCGTCTGTTCCTGGCGCTACCTCGTTAACGCGGAAACCGGTGAGCAAGTGAATGTATATATATATATATATATATATATATATATATATATATATATATATATATATATATATATATATATATATCCACCTTTAGAGGGAATTCATTTTACAGTTGTGGTGGGTCCTCAGCCACAGCCCCTTCGGCGAGGAGAGAGGAAATATAGATGCAATTTTCCTGCGGTAGAGCAACTGCCCTGTGGTAAAAGAACTGTTTGAGATGTTTCACATGAAGCTGCTGGAGAAGGAATGACTTGTGATCGGTGTTGTTTGCTGGAGGTGTGACTGGAGACACTGGTCTCCCTTGACCAGTCAACTCGGAGTGCAGAGTGAGATATCAGGGTACGCTTATTTCACCATGGATGTGTGTGTGAAGTGAACTGAATAAGGTGCGTGTCTTTCGGCTGCTGCAGTGTAGACGAGGAACGGGGGTTGAAGATAAACAGAGGCAGAGAGAGAGAATCTACACAACATTTTCGCACCATCCACTTTGTTCATCCAAGCTTCACACACAAAAAGTCTTTGGCCAGCATGTTGGGGTGAGGTTTACTGTGTGGTGAGGTGGATGGTGGGGGCAGCGCCAGGTGCTGGGGTCGTACAGAGATGGTCTAGTGGCAGGGCGTCCCACGTGACGCGCTGAGGGACCGCCACTCAGGACCTGGTGGCACGGGAGAGGCGGTGAATGAGGAAGAGGTAGAGACACAGAATAAGTGCGGCAGGAGGAGGAGGAGAGAACAAAAACAAAAATCAGATGTAATGTAGAGAATGAAGCCATAGAGAAACACGAGAAAATGGTGATAGTTGATCTAGCAGAGAAAAACAAGTAGAATGACAAATGATGAAGACAGTAAGGGACGTAAACACCTTGAGGAAATACATTAATCTTCGTCTTGATGTGAAGAACGTGGGATTGGATGTACACTTGATAGGTAGAAGGATCTAAGATATACGGCGAAAGACAGGGAGTTGAATTATAGCAATATGAACCACACGTTTTAATGCTTCTTGCATTTGAGAAAGTTGAGTCGGTTTCACAGAAGAATGTTAGTAAATTTTGAGCAAGTGTGTCAGAAAATGATGAAGATATTATGGCAGTGTTTACGAGAGTTCAAGTCTTAACAATGACAGCGGCAGTTTAGGTTAGTGTCTTGCGAGCGTAAGACGTTCCGTATGTGGGGCAGGTGGTCAGGTCAGAGTGGGTCACAGGCAGGGTCACGGACGCTGGCTGGGGGAGTGGAGGCCACAGGTCGGGACCATCACCCAAGCACGACCAAATGTTTCCAGTCTTTTACTGCTTATTTAAAATATAGGACCCACAGTAGGAGCCCCAGCCGCAAGGATGCCCGTGCAGCGCTACTCTCCCTCCATCCCCACTTCTCCATCCTCATCATCCACACTCCTCTTCCATCTCCACCATCCCAAATCCTCCATCCTACCATCTTCACTCCTCCTCCATCCTACCATCCTCACTCCTCCTCCATCCCACCATTCGTTTAAACATCTAGATTCCCTCCATACATAATACCCCTGGCTTCCTACCTCCCGCCCCTAATGGTTTCCATCCCCACAGAGTCCTTCTCTCCTCCATCACAGGCATTCCCAGATCCCCACTTACACCTCCTATCCTCATCCTCCTCCACCCCTTCAGCCCTTCTTTCATCCCCCCATCCACTTCCCCTCATCTCCTATCCCGTCCTTCACCCCATCAACTGCATCCTTTCCCACCCTAGCCAAGTGTCTCACCCCTTCCATCTATCCTCTCTCCATGAAGTCCCTACCCTCATCCTTCACCCTCTTCGCCTTTTACACTAAAAGCCCCTTCTTTCACTCTCCCAAAACCTTTCACTCTCCCAGACTCTTCTTTCACTCTCACTCCCTTCTTTCACTCTCCCAGCCCCAGCCTTCACTATCCCGGCCTCTTCCCGTACACTTCTCCCTCTACCTTCTCCCCTTACCACACCACGCACCCCTTCATCAGCTCCCCTCAGGCCCCCTCCTTAACCACCCTCCCCGGCGCCCTTTTTCCCCAGCATCCAATACATCCCTCCCCTCAACGTCGCGGTATCTTCCTCCCCCTCTCTCTCCTCCCTATGTTTTCCTCCCTCTCCCCAACCCACCTCTCTCCTTCCCTCCCTCCCTCTGCCCACCCGACCTCCACCCTGCCGGATCCTCCGCCTCGGAATCCGAAAGTTTTCCTTAGTCACAGACTGTGATGGCCCTTTGGGGTGGGGGCGCAGGGTGGGTGGGGCGCCCTACCCATTTCTCAACGTCGTCATCTCTCTCTCTCTCTCTCTCTCTCTCTCTCTCTCTCTCTCTCTCTCTGAAGAGAGACGACAAAAGAAGTTTAAATCTCCTTTTCTCTTCAGCACGGTACACTTCGTCGAGACCTACCACAAGTTTTTAAGATTTTCACACCGGCGTTTCCTTGCCAACAGAAGCGTTGAACGGTGGGAGGGGGAGAAGGTACCAGTAAACATTGTTATTGAAGAGATGGTATATATCGTCCAGTACCGGTTGGACGAGGATTGTCATCTGGTCAGATATCTACGAGATTAACGCAAGGAGAAAAGGTTGTACGAATTCGATACACTAATTCTATTTTACCATACCAGACGCTGAGAATGTATAGTAAAGACTGACCGAAATCAACATGGCAGAGTGTAGTGGCAGACGATGAAATAATGTGGTAAAATTTCGTAAGATTTTTTTTCCTTTCGATCTATCTTGTTACATTCCACCCAGGCTTATTTCACAAATGCATTTTTTTTTCTTTCTTTTTTCTGCCGGCTGTTGTTGCCATGCGGTGGGGGAGGGGGGGAAGGCGCCCTCCTGTCCTACTCTTCCATCCTCCACTTAGATCAGAAATAACAAGAGGTAGAAGTTATCTATAACCAAACCCTGACATGGGCCAGCAGGCCTTCTGTAACCCCCTCTCTCTCTCTCTCTCTCTCTCTCTCTCTCTCTCTCTCTCTCTCTCTCTCTCTCTCTCTCTCTCTCTCATATGCTGTTCCATGTCAGGTCACCAGCCTTCAAGCCTTGATCCAGCTACCACCCTGAGACACGAGCCTCAACGCCCATCCCTGTCTACCACTGTACTCACCCTCACCCTCAGCACTCCCACCCTCTACCCACTGCCTCCTACCTTCTCCAGCTCCATCTCCCTCAACAACACCGCCTCTCTCCTCCCCACAGCCCTGCTACCCACCTGTCCTCACACAGTAGTCAGGGGTTCCCCGTGGTCGACCATCAGGGTATCGATTCCCTCCCTCTAGCCAGCATGTGGGCGGTGGCCCTCCTCTCCCACACCCTCCTCGTCAATGGTGCCCTCCCGTCCATCCTTCCCATCCCACACTCTCCTATCTTACACACTTTCTTCCTTTCCACTTTCGCAATTTTCTGAATCTTTTATCACGACTCTCTCTACTTATCATACAACTACAGCAAATTGTTTACTTGTTATGGGCGTGTTTCTTCCTCTTGCCTCACCTCTGGTCTTCCTCTTACCTCACCTCTGGTCTTCCTCCTACCGCACCTCTGGTCTTCCTCCTACCGCACCTCTGGTCTTCCTCCTACCGCACCTCTGGTCTTCCTCCTACCGCACCTCTGGTCTTCCTCCTACCGCACCTCTGGTCTTCCTCCTACCGCACCTCTGGTCTTCCTCCTACCTCACCTCTGGTCTTCCTTCTTACCTCACCTCTGGTCTTCCTCCTACCGCACCTCTGGTGTTCCTCCTACCTCACCTCTGGTGTTCCTCCTACCGCACCTCTGGTCTTCCTTCTTACCTAAACCCCATCCAAATGCTGACTACAACATCTGCCACTGTTGAAAACTTGTGTGTTCAGATTAACACAATATTGTCCAAACTTTACATGTAAGTCGTCCATAGACGACCCAGTCAGCCAGCAGACATGGACACTAATATACGAGAGTTTACAGTGAGCAGTTCAGGATAAAGACTCGATCATTCTTAGGGACTCTAATCTACAGGTGTAGAAAATGAATCTGTTAGACTTATCAACTTTGTCGAAGACAACTTTCCCCACCAAACCGTCACCGAGCAGAGGAAGGAAAGCTGATATACTTGCTCTAGTTCTTGCATCCCACGGCTTAGTAACTAAACCAGCATTGGTGAAAATCTAAATAAAAGCGACCATAACATGATTAGGCTCGATTTGAATCTCAAAACCGACTCTCTGAAAACCAGTATCATTACCCTTAACTTTAAAAAGGCGGATTTTAATAAGCTGCACGAAGCATCAAAGAGTTTCACCCTTGTTGGTTCATGCCTAGAGGAATTATGGGCCAGCTTTAAGCGTTAGTTTATGCACCATCAAGTCACATTCCCATACACGACGGACACACAACCGACAACAAACCTGAATGGTATTCCCAAAATATTGCAAAAGCAGCACTGCGCAAAAAAAAAGATAAAGTATATATGCTTAAAAATTCTGAGATAGTGATAAATAGCACTCACATGATACAAAGACTTTGCCGTCGCACTTACAGAAGTACTAACACAGACAGATAGGTTGAAGACTAATAAAAGCTCAGGTCCTGATCGTTTCTATCCACGAGTAATCAAAATCTTCAAACAAGAAATTGTCGGACTTCTGATATTTTCAATAAATCTCTCCAGGATGGACTAGTTCAGCAGGACTGGAGACTGACAGATGACTTTGTATGCAAATTTGCTGATGACATAATAATCTCCAAAGTCATATCAACTGAAGAAGATATACTAAGATTACAAGAGGATCTAAATTAAATCGCTGAATGGTCTAGTAAATGGCAAATGCCATTTAATGTTAATAAATGTCATCTGCTACAAGTAGGAAATCTCACCAAAAACAAATTCAGATTATGAACTGATGAGCCAGAAGATGAAGGACACCCGTAGGTAGAGAAATCTAAGGATCACCGTGGTCTACAATGAGTTCAATTTCTCCTAGAATTGCAATGAAGCTGCTAAGAAAATAAATAGGATGTTAGGATTTATTAAGATACTTTACGTACAAAATCAAGAATTTGATATTGCCACTAATTGTAAAAGAGTGGATTTTGATGAGTCTAGTCTGACCGCACCTCGATATGCAGTGCAGTTTTGGGCCTCCACTTAACCAAGGATATTCTTAAATTGGAAGTAGTACAGCGAAGAGCAACTAAATTGATTCCTTCCTTGCGTAACAAATCATATCAGGAAAGACTGTAATGATTAAACGTATTCTCCCTAAGCAAGAGGCGCTCCCGGAGAAAATTCATGAAATATTTCAAAATTCTTAAAGGATTCAACAATATCGATTTTGAAAATTTCTTTACAGAAGCTCCAGCATTACCGACAGAGGTAGTGGACTAAAACGTAGTCATCGAGTTAATTTGAACTTTACGAAATATTTTACTTTAGTGATGCGTGGAATAAGCTCCCAGAAAATGTTGCTCAGGGGAATACCCATTATATCTTCAAAATTAGACTTCTTCTTCACCAGTAACTCTCTGGTATTGAATAACTCGATCAATCAACATAATCCAGTGGTATCTCATGGTACCTTCTCAACCACTATTCTCTTTCTGGCCATGCTGCAGTAACATACCAACTTTGATTAACCCATGTCACCTGCTTTGAGAGAGCAAGTGACAATTACTGCATCAATCCTCAACATCAGAAATATAGACAGGGTAAGTCAAGAGGCTACAGCTCACGTTTATCCTTGCTATTTTCATTACAAAAAAGAGGAGGAATGCATGATATATTCATGTTCATTCTATCCTATAACTTTCCTAAAAAAAACGAAATTCCTTCATGCATATCACTCCTGCAAGGCATTTTTTTTTTTTTCTATTCTTCCTGTTTTCCGTCTGGCGTGTTGCTGGAGGGAGTGGAGGGTGGGAAGAAAGCCTTTGTTTGCTGTTCTCTTCTTTTACTGCTTTTAAGGGGAATAATTTCTTTTAAGTATTGTTAAGACCAGACCACCTCGCTTGAACCATGGGGTCTGTGTGGTCTGGGTACCTCATAGTCCAAGTGTCGCAGCTTCATCATTCGCCTTTGGTAGACGTGATCATCATTAGCCACGAGTCCCGTCACCATCACACATCTTTGTTGTGCCGTTCATCAACCACTCGTCCATTCTTCATCACTCTACATATGTTTGACATGATCTTTATCAGCAATGCCTCCCATGCTCATCACTGTACATTTGGTTTACGTTATATTCATCATCCACGTGTCCCGTCTTCATTACTCCACATTTGGTTGATGTGATCTTCATCAATCACATGTTCATATTCATCAATCACATGTCCATATTCATCAATCACATGTCCATATTCATCAATCACATGTCCATATTCATCAATCACATGTCCATATTCATCATTCTACATTTGATTCACGTGACGTTCATTAGCCACGCATGCCATCGTCAACATTCTACATTATCTTGACGCTATCGTCACTCTACATTTGGTTGATATGATCCTCATCAGCCATACTTCCCACCTTCATCACTCTACATTTGGTGGATGTGTTCTACATGAACCATATGCATTATATTCATCACTTTACATTTGATCGACGTGATCTTCATCAGCTATGCGTTCCACCATCATCACTGTGTATATGGTTGACGTGCTCATCATCAGCCATGCGTTCCACCATCATCACTGTATATATGGTTGACGTGCTCATCATCAGCCACGCGTCCCAGGTATCCAACCACAGGTGGATGTTGTCCAGATTTGTGCTTCACAATCCAGGAAGCACCTTCCTCCTCCCATGACGGTATTATCATCCACAGACATATCTAACTACATTTTGTAACCACATGTGCTGTATGTAATGTAGTTTGACTTTCTTTTGTATTATTATCACTGGTAAGAACACTACACCACACTACCTATTCAATGTCTCCTGTTCTTGAAACATACTGATACTCCTATCATATGAATGCCAAATGCCCTTTAACTATTTTTTTCCTTTATACCAGTGTTACCGTCAGTGTCACTTAGTAACCTGTGATCATGTGTCATGTATCTGATGTACCTCACACCTCCGTCATTCTCTGATGGGCGCAAAACCCTCTTGATCCTTAGTCCCCATCTATTACCCTCTCGTTTGGAAGTATTGTGCCCACTGTACGCTCTGTATACCACTCCACCTAACCTGACCCATGTACACTTCACCCATACAATCACTGAAATGCCTTGTCTATGTTTATCTTGACAAATAAAGAATTTTAAACTTAAAAACCCTTAATAGAGCCGATCTCTGATCTAAGCTCCTTGCCCCCTCCTCTCCCTCAGATGTTCAAGCGTACTCAGTGTTACTGCAGGTAATTAAATGTGATATTCATGTGAAAGGGAAATAGAGACATCTTGCATTCACAGTTTGAAATCATAATCGATTGGTAACCAGAAGCTAGGCAAAACAACGCAGAAAATACTCACGAACGTATCATAAGACGCAGAGAATATTCACAAAGGTATCACAAGACGAAGAAATTACAGACGTATCACAAGAGAGTATGTTCCAATGAGATATGTGCTACTGCCATTCTTAACTGACAAGATCACTCTGCACGTCAAGCGTGTTTCGCTGCTTTGTTTTGACTTAACCGGTGCTGAAAATCCTTCCTCACACAGATACCTCGATGAAATGGACATCCTTCATCGCAGAATCAAACTTCAGTTCAAGAAACTGACCCTTGCAAGGCTTCAGGGACGTCACCGACTGTAATAGAAAAGGGATTCCTAGTAAGACTCGGTTCCAAACTGTTTTCATCCATATCGGGGAAACATTGACGGAACTCGTCCATCAGAACTTGAAGGTGATACTCGACCTCGGCTTTAAGGTAATAATTAGGGTTTATATCATTCAGGACTTCGTTCCTTGTTTGACGCGACACATCCATGGCTGTAGCTTCACCATTAACGTTCGAGTTCCGTCATAGTTGACAGTGACACTTGTGTCTCCGCCATGTACCTACAGGTTAAAGACGCTGTTAATGCTTTACCTAAATACAACCGACCATATTGTACCAGGTGTCCTGCCGGCTTCTGTGGGGTGCCAAAGGTCAACTCATTGGGACCTCTGGCATCCCACACCATCCAGCAGGATTCCTGGCATCTCACAACACCCGGCAGGACCCCAAGCATCCCACACAACCCGGCAGGACCCCTGGCATCCTACACCACCCAGCAGGACTCCTGGCATCCTACACCACCCAGCAGGACCCCTGGCACCCCACACCACCCAGCAGGACCCCTGGCATCCCACACCATCCAGCAGGATTCCTGGCATCTCACAACACCCGGCAGGACCCCAAGCATCCCACACCACCCGGCAGGACCCCTGGCATCCTACACCACCCAGCAGGACTCCTGGCATCCTACACCACCCAGCAGGACCCCTGGCACCCCACACCACCTGGCAGGACCCCTGGCACCCCACACCACCTGGCAGGACCCCTGGCACCCCACACCACCTGGCAAGACTCTAGGCATCCCACACAAACCCGGGAGGATTCCTGGCACCAACCACACCACCCAGCAGGACTCCTGGCATCCCACACCACCCGGCAGAAACCCTGGCATCCCATACTACCCAGCAGGACCCATGGCACCCCACACCACCCGGTAGGACCCCTGGCACCGGGTGGGTCGGCTGGGCGGCGGTGGAGCATCAATAGTGGTGCAGTGTGACGCCAGGCAGCCCGGGTGGCGCCGACTGCCGCAGTGCCGCACCACCACCCGTCATCATGCCACCCACTGCCGCCCGCCCGCCCGCCCGCCTCCCATACACGCTCGCCACCATCCACCACCACTCACGACCTCCTCCTCCTCCTCCTCCTCCTACTGTAATATTCTAAATTCTTTCCACTACTCGTACTCCTGGTATATTCCTGCCTCTGAATTCAGTACACTTGATCAGCCTCCAAAGCTTTACACCACCTATCTCCTGCAACTCGTCCCCATCACCAACCATCGCTAGAAAACCCATCACCATTACTGACCACCACCATGATCATGACACCAGACCCTACGACCATACCAACTACCATTCACCATCACTACCAGGCCACTTACCATCACCACCACTATGTTGTCTGTCTCTAGTAATTTACATCGCTAATCGCCAGTACTACCTACCTGGCTACCAGTACCACGCCAACCACCAATAAAGTATCTCTTATTTTCCTGATGGATTTAGTTGCACGCAAAGGTGCTAATCGATCTCTGTTGTGTCGCGGTCATTGCTACTGACCGTAACGCAATCACGGCCGCCCAGGGTCAAGCCCAGGGCCGCGAGGGTTGGTGCACAGTCAACCGAGCTGTTCATCTATCCTTTGGGTATGGTCAATGAACTTGGTACCTGCCTAGGCTATGGAATTAAGATATATATATATATATATATATATATATATATATATATATATATATATATATATATATATATATATATATATATATATATATTTTTTTCCGCTGTCTCCCGCGTTTGCGAGGTAGCGCAAGGAAACAGACGAAAGAAATGGCCCAACCCACCCCCATACACATGTATATGCATACGTCCACACACGCAAATATACATACCTACACAGCTTTCCATGGTTTACCCCAGACGCTTCACTTGCCTTAATTCAATCCACTGACAGCACGTCAACCCCGGTATACCACATCGCTCCAATTCACTCTATTCCTTGCCCTTCTTTCACCCTCCTGCATGTTCAGGCCCCGATCACACAAAATCTTTTTCACTCCATCTTTCCACCTCCAATTTGGTCTCCCTCTTCTCCTCGTTCCCTCCACCTCCGACACATATATCCTCTTGGTCAATCTTTCCTCACTCATTCTCTCCATGTGCCCAAACCATTTCAAAACACCCTCTTCTGCTCTCTCAACCACGCTCTTTTTATTTCCACACATCTCTCTTACCCTTACGTTACTTACTCGATCAAACCACCTCACACCACACATTGTCCTCAAACATCTCATTTCCAGCACATCCATCCTCCTGCGCACAACTCTATCCATAGCACATATCCATATATATATATATATATATATATATATATATATATATATATATATATATAGAGCGTACATAATTAGCACATTCAGTTACCCGTGCTGTCTCTCTCAGTTAACATAAGAAATCGGGAGGAGGTATGGATGAATAAGCTGATGAATAAATAAAAAAAAGGAGGCAAAAGAATATAAGAGTTGTGGAGGCAGTAGAAAACGTGCATTCTAAAAATATAGTAAGACTTCATGATGTCGGGAAACACACATTACAACAGCCCACCTTTGAATTGCTAACGACAGCGGAGGCACACGTGCAGCCACAACAGCGGAGGCACACGTGCAGCCAAAACAGCGGAGGCACACGTGCAGCCACAACAGCAGAGGCACACGTGCAGCCACAACAGCGGAGGCACACGTGCAGCCACAACAGCGGAAGCACACGTGCAGCCACAACAGCGGAGGCACACGTGCAGCCAAAACAGCGGAGGCACACGTGCAGCCACAACAGCGGAGGCACACGTGCAGCCCAAACAGCGGAGGCACACGTGCAGCCACAACAGCGGAGGCACACGTGCAGCCACAACAGCGGAGGCACACGTGCAGCCACAACAGCGGAGGCACACGTGCAGCCACAACAGCGGAAGCACACGTGCAGCCACAACAGCGGAGGCTGGATCACACCTAATACCACTTCTGTCTCATGCATCCAATCCATGACCCCTGCTATTTCATTTATCCAACCCACCATCACCGCTACTCTATTATCTAACCCACCACCATTCCTGGCCCATGTATCCAACATGCCACTACTTCTATCCATGTATCCAACCCACTATTACTCCTGGCCCATGTATCCAACCCACCACCAGTGCTATCCTGTGTTTCCAACTCATCATCAAAGCTACCCAGTGAATCCAACCGATCACCACTTATTTCATTTATCCAACCCACAACTATTGCCTTTCCATGAATCCAATGCATCACCACTGCTGTTCTATGTCTCCAAACCATCACCACTGCAATCCCATGTATCAGTTCCAAAACCACTGCTATCCCAATCCACACCACTGCCAACCCAATCCACAACACTGCTAACCTATGTGTCCAGCTCACTACAACTGCTGTACGTCTTCAATCAAACACAACTGTCATCTTTTGTATCCAGCCAAACACCACTGCTATCCCTTACAATACTGTTCCCTCATATATTGAACTTAAAACCAGTTCTACCCCATGTATCCAACCCAACACCTCTGTTATCCTAAGTATCCAACCCATCAAAACTGCTATCCCATGTATTCAATCCACCACCACAGCTACCCCATATATCTAACCTTACACTACTGTTCTCTCATATATTGAACTTAAACCAGTGCTACCCCATGTATCCAACCCATCAAAACTGCTATCCCAAGCACCCAACCCACCACCACAACTATCGCATGAATCCAAACAGTTATCTAACTCACCAACACTGCTATACTATGTATCCAAACAATTACCACTGTTACCCCACGTATCTAACTCACCAACACTGCTATCCCATGTACCAAAACAATTACCACTGTTACCCCATGTATATAACTCACCACCACTGCTACCCCATGACCAACCCACCATCAGTTAACCCTTTTACCCAACCTAACAACACTGCTACTTCATGTGCCCAACCCATACCACTATTACCCCAAGCATCCAACCCACTAACATTGTTATCCCATGCATCCAACCCACCATTGCTGCTATCCTATGTATCTAACTCACCATCATTCCTACCCCAGGATCATGCAACCCACCACTATACCAGACCATGTATCCATTGTACTACCACTGCTTTACTTGATGTATCTGACAAGCCTACAATGTTATCTGATGTATCTAACAAACCACAACTACTATCCCATATATTCAACCCAAAACCACTGCTAAACCTAATAACTTTGTATTAAATCACATTTTCTCACTTCCTCCTTTCACACACTCTTCCAAACTCAGTCACCAACTCCTGCAGTTTATCACTTGAATCTGCCACCAGTGCTGTGTCAGCAAAAAACAACTGACTCACTTCCCAGATTCCCTCACCCCCTACAGACTTCATACTCATCTCTACAAGACCCATGCATTTATCTCCCTCTTAACACATCCATGAATAAATTAAACCATGGTGACCTCACATACCTCTGCCATAAATTAAACTTCACCTGGAATAACTCACTCTCCTCTCTTCCTACTGACATACACACCTCACACCCTTGACAATAACTTTTCGCTGCTCTAGCAGATATCTCCTCACATAAGACTTTCCATAAAGCATGTCTATCACTCCTGTCATATACTTTCTCTAGATCCATAAATACCACATAAAACTCCTTCTGTTTCTCTAAGCATTTCTTTAAAGCAAAACCTGATAAACATTCTCTACCACATCTAAAACCAAATTGTTCCTCCTCAATCTGATGTTCTGTGCATGACTTCATCCACTAAATCACCATTCTCCCATACAACTCACCTTTGTCCCCCTTGTCTTTATACAGTGGCACTATAAATGCATTCTGCCATAGGCACCTCCCTATGATTCATACATAAAATAAAAATCCTATTGAACCAATCAACAATACAGTCATCCCCTAGGATATTAAAACTGTAATACCAACCACTCCAGCCACTTTGCCACACTTCATCTTACGCAAGGCTTTTACCACCTCTTTTCTCTTCACCAAACCACTTTCTATGAGCCATTCACTTTGCATACATCCCTGACCCAAACACCTTCAACAGTCCTTCAAAATGCTCAAGTCGTCATCTCCCAACTTCATCGCTGAATCTTACCACTTCCTTATTTGCCCCCTTCACTGATGTTTCCACCAGTCCTCTTGTTATTCTCATACTATTAACCTCCTTACAGAACATCTTATTCTTCCTGAAGTTTCATGATACTCGCACCAACTTTCATTTGCCTTCTTTTCCAACCACTGTACCATCCACTTGACCTCTTGCCACTTTCTCTTATACATCTCCCAATCATCTACATTCCTTCCCTGTATGTATTGCACCTCTCTTTTCTCTTTCATTAATAACTTTACTTCATCATCCCACCAATCATTACCCTTTCTCATCTGCCCACATCTCACTGTCACATACCACACATTTCTCTCGCATGTGCCAGCATTGCTTCCCTAAATTCTTACCACTCCTCACCTACTCCCCTCACTTCATTTACTCTCAACTTTTGCCTTTCTACACTCAATCTCTCCTGGCATTTCTTCTCATAAGTTTTTTTCTCTCCAAGCTCACTTACTCTCACCATTCTCTTCTCACTGAAAATGTTTCCTCTTTTCCAAAAACCTTCACAAATTTTCACCCTTGCCTCCATAAGATAGTGATCCAACATCCAATCAGCTGCAACTATCAGTACAATAACATCTAAAAGTCTCTCGTTTACACACCTATCATTGTAATCCAGTAATGTCTCCTCAACATCTTTCCCACTCATATATGTATGCTTGTGCATTTCCCTCTTTTTAAACCAAGTATTTCAATTGCCAGTCCTTTTACAGTAGACAACTCCATGAGGTGTTCATTTCCATTCACTTTACCCTATACCACAATGTATACCCTCAAAAGCCACATTCCTCACCTTAGCATATAAATCACCCATTATTAATACCCAGTCTCATGCATCAAAACTGCTAACATACTCACTCAGCTGCTCCTAAAAAACTTGCCTCTCATGATCTTTATATATCATGATATCATGAGTCAGTTGTTATTCACCTGTTGCAGCACTGCTGAAGCTGGTGACTGAGTTAGTTTGGAAGAGTGTGCGAAAGGAGAAAGTAGAGAGTGAATATGAATGAAGGGAAGGTTATTAGCTAAGTTCAGCACGATTGAGGTACAAGTTAGTTGGGATGTAAGTTTAAAACGAGAAAAATTGAAGGAAGTGAAGCGTTTTAGATATCTGGGAGTGGAATTGGCTGCAAATGGAACCATGGAGGTGGAAGTGAGTTACAGGGTGGGAGAAGGGGGAAAAGGTTCTGGTAGTGATAAAGAATGTGTGGAAAGAGACATTATCTTGGAGAGCAAAAGTGGGCATTTTTGAAGGAATAGTAGTTCCTACAATATTATAAGGTTGCGAGGCATTGGCTATAGATAGGGTTATGGAGAGGAGTGTGGATGTATTGGAAATCAAATGTTTAAGGACAATACGTGGTGTGAGGCAGATGATCGAGTAAGTAATGAAAGGGTAAGAGAGATGGGTGGTTAAAAAAAAAAGTTTGGTTGAGGGAGCAGAAGAGGGTGTGTTGAAATGGCTTGGACATATGGAGAAAATGGGTGAGGAAAGGTTCACAAAGAGGATATATATGTCAGAAGTGGAGGGAACAAGGAGAAGCAGGAGAACAAATTGGAAATGTAAGGATGGAGTATAAAACTTTTGAGTGATTGGGGCCTGAACATGCAGGAGGCTAAAAAGCATGCATGGAATAGAGTGAACTGGAATGATGTGGTATCCAAGGGTCAATGTGCTGTCAACGGACTGAACCAGGCACGTGAAATGTCCACGGTAATTCATGGAAAGGTCTGAGGGGCCTGGATGTGGATAGGGAGCTGTGCTTCAGGTGCATAGGTGCACAGATGAAGGCAAGCAAGTACAAATATGTACATGTGCATGTACATGTATACATATACATATATCACTGGGGATAGGGGAGAAAGAATACTTCCCACATATTCCACGCATGTCATGGAAGACAACTAAAGGGGGCAGGAGCATTGTGGAAAGTCTTAAGAGTATATGATGTGGGAGGTAAGCTGCTAGAAGCAGGGAAAAGTTTTTACCAAGGATATAAGGCATGTGTATGAGTAGTAAGAGAGGAGAGTGATTGGTTCCTAGTGAAGGTCGGTCTGCAGCAGGGGTGTGTGATGTCTCCATGGTTGTTTAATTTGTTTATGGATGGGGTGGTTAGGGAGATAAATGCAAGAGTTTTGGAGAGAGGGGTGAGTATGCAGTCTCTTGAGGATGAAAGGGCCTAGGAAGTGAGTCAGTTGTTGTTCACCAATGATACAGCTCTGGTGGCTGATTCGAGTGAGAAACTGCAGAAGTTGGTGACTGAGTTTGAAAAAGAGTGTGAAAGGAGAAAGTTGAGAGTAAATGCGAATAAGAGCAACGTTATTAGGTTCAGTAGGGTTGAGGAACAAGTTAATTGGGAGGTAAGTTTGAATGGAGAAAAACTGGAGGAAGTGAAGTGTTTTAGATATCTGGGAGTGGACTTAGCTGCAAATAGAACCATGGAAGCAGGAGTGAGTCACAGGGTGGGGAGGGGGTGAAGGTTTTGGGAGCAATGAAGAATGAGTGGAAGTAGAGAACGCTATTTTGAAGAGCAAAAATTGGTACGTTTGATGGAATAGCACTTCCAAAAATATCATATGGTTGTGAGGCATAGGCTATAGATAAGGTTGTATGGAGGAGGGTGGATGTGTTGAAAATGAAATGTTTGAGGACAATATATGGTGTGAGGTGGTTTGATCGAGGTAATGACAGGGTAAGAGAGATGTGTGGTAATATAGATAAAGTGATAATTGAGAGGGCAGAAGAGGGTGTGTTGAAATGGTTTGGACACATGGAGAGAATGAGTGAGGAGAGACTGACAAAGAGGATATATGTGTCATAGGTAGAGGGAACAAGGAAAAGAGGGAGACCATACGGCTCTTCGCCAATCTGATGCTCTGTACATGCCTTTACCCTCTCAATCAATACACTAAAATATAATTTCCCAGGAATACTCAACAAACTTATAGCTATGTAATTTGAACACTCACCTTTATCCCCTTTGCCTTTGTACAATGGCACTATGCATGCATTCTGCCAATCCTCAGGCACTTCATTATGATCCATACATACACTGAATATCCTTACAAACCAGTCAACATGTCACCCCCTTTTTTAATGAATTCCACTGCAATGCCATCCAAACCTGCCACCTTGCCAGCTTTCATCTTCCACAAAGCTTTCACTTCCTCTTCTCTGTTTACCAAACCATTCTCTCAGACCCTCTCACTTCGCACACCACCTCGACCAAAACACCCTATATCTGCCACTCTATCATCAAACAAATTAAACAAACCTTAAAAATACTCACTCCATCTCTTTCTCACTTCACCACTATAGATGGATTTGTACATGGCATTTATGGATCTGGAGAAGGCATTTGATAGAGTTGATAGACATGCTTTGTGGAAGGTTTGAAGAGTATATGGTGTGGGAGGTAAGATGCTAGAAGCAGTGAAAAGTTTTTATCAAGGATGTAAAGCATGTGTACAAGTAGGAAGAGAGGAAAGTGATTGGTTCCCAATGAATGTCAGTTTGGGGAAGGGGGGCGTGATGTCTCCATGGTTGTTAAATTTGTTCATGGATGGCATCTAACAAACCTCAAAAATACTCACTCCATCACTTTCTCACTTCACCACTACAGATGGACTTGTATGTAGCATTTATGGATCTGGAGAAGGCATTTGATAGAGTTGATTGAGATGCTTTGTGAAAGGTTTTAAAAGTATATGGTGTGGGAGGCAAGTTGCTAGAAGCAGTGAAAAGTTTTTATCAAGGATGTAAAGCATGTGTACGAGTAGGAAGAGAGGAAAGTGATTGGTTCCCAATGAATATCAGTCTGGGGAAGGGAAGCGTGATGTCTCCATGGTTGTTAAATTTGTTTATGGATGGCATTGTTAGGGAGGTGAATGTACGAGTTTTGGAAAGAGGGGCAAGTATGCAGTCTGTTGTGAATGAGAGGGCTTGGGAAGTGAGTCATTTGTTGTTCACTGATGATACAGCACTGGTGGCCAATCGGGTGAGAAACTGCAGAAGTTGGTGACTGAGTTTGGTATAGTGTGTGAAAGAAGAAAGCTGAGAGTAAATATGAATAATAGCAAGGTTATTAGGTTCAGTAAGGTTGAGGGACAAGGAAACTGGGAGGTGAGTTCGAATGGAGAAAATCTGGAGGAAGTGAAGTATTTTAGATATCTGGGAGTGGATTTAGCAGCAGATGGAACCATGGAAGCAAAAGTGAGTCATAATGTGGGGGAGGGGGTGAAGATTCTGGTAGAATTGAAGAATGTGTGGAAGGCGAGAACATTATTTCAGAGAGTTAAAATGAGTATGTTTGAAGGAATAGTGGTTCCAACAATGTTATATGGTTGCCAGGGATGGGCTATAGATAGGGTTGTGCGGAGGAGGGTGGATGTGTTGGAAATGAGATGTTTGAGGACATTATGTGGTGTGAGGTGGTTTAATCGAGTAAGTAATGAAAGGGTAAGAGAGATGCTTGGTAATAAAAAGAGTGTGGTTGAGAGAGCAGAAGAGGATGTGTTGAAATGGTTTGGTCACATGGAGAGAATGAGTGAGGAAAGACTGACAAAGAGGATATATGTGTCAGAGGTGGAGGGAACGAGGAGAAGTGGGAGACCAAATTGGAGGTGGAAGGATGGAGTGAAAAAGATTTTGAGTGATCGGGGCCTGAACATGCAGGAGGGTGTAAGGTGTGCAAGGATTAGAGTGAATTGGAACGATATGGTACACTGGGGTCAACGTGCTGTCAATGGATTGAAACAGGGCATGTGAAGCGTCTGGGGTAAACCATGGAAAGTTCTGTGGGGCCTGGATGTGGAAAGGGAGCTGTGGTTTCGGTGCATTATTACATATCAGCTAGAGACTGAGTGTGAACGAATGGGGCCTTTGTTGTCTTTTCCTAGTATGAGTGGATGGGCCATTCTTCATCTGTTTCCTGGCACTACCTCGCTGACATGGGATATGGCGATCAAGTATAATAAAAATAATATATCTGAGATTTGGTAAAGAAAGATGGTGAAAGCCTTGCAGAACATGAAATCCTGCAAGGCGGCAAGAGTGAACGGTATTGCAGTTGAATCTATTAAGACGAGGTGACTGTGTTGTTGACTGGTTGGTACAGATATTCAAAGGATGTATGGATGATGGTGAGTTGCCCGAGAACTGGCGGAATGCAAGTATAGTGCCATTGCGCAAAGGCAAAGGGGATAAAGTTAAGTGTTCAAACTACAGAGGCATAAGTTTGTTGAGCATACCTGGAAAATTGTAAGAAAGGGTATTGATTGAGAGGGTGAAAGCATGTACACAGCATCAGATTGGAGAGGAGCAGTGTGGTTTTAGAGTTGATAGAGGATGCATGGATCGGGTGTTTGCATTGAAGTGTGTGAGAGATACCTAAGAAAATAAGATGGATTTGTATGTGGCATTTAAGTATCTGAGAAGGCATATGATAAGGTTGATAGAGAGGCTTTGTGAAAGGTCTTAAGAATATATCGTGTGAAAGCTAAGTTGCTAGGAGCAGTGAGAAGTTTTCATCAAGGGGATAAGGTGTGTGTTCGAGTAGGAAGAGAGGAGAGTGAATGGTTCCCTCTGAAAGTTGGTCTGCAGCAGAGATTTGTAATGTCACCGTGATTGTTTAATTTGTTTATGGATGGGGTAGTGAGGGAGGTAAATGCAAGAATCTTGTAGAGTAGGAGGAGTGTGCAGTCTGCTGGGTATGAGAGGGCCTTGGAAGTGATTGAGTTGTTATTTGATGATGATACACCACTGGTGGCTGATTCAAGAGAGAGACTGCACAAGTTGGTGACTGAGTTTAGAAAAGTGTGTGAAAGGAGAAAGCTGAGAGTAAATGTGAATAAAAGCAAGGTTATTAGGTTCATCAGGGTTGAGGAACAAGTTAGTTGGGTTGTAAGTATGAATAAAGAAAAATTGGAGGAAGTGAAGTGTTTTAGATATCTGGGAGCGGACTTAGCTCCGAATACACCTGTGGGAGTGGAAGTGAGTCATATGGTGAGGGAGGGGTGAAGGTTCTGGGAGCGATGAAGAGTGTGTGGAAAGAGAAATTATCTTGGTGGGCAAAAATGGGCATGTTTGAAGGAGCAGTAGTTCCATCAACATTATATGGTTATGAGGCATGGGCTTTAGATAGGGTTGTGCGGAGGAGGGCGGATGTGTTGGAAATGAAATGTTTGAGGACAATACGTGATGTGAGGTGTTTCGATCGAGTAAGTAAGGAAAAGGTAAGAGAGATGTGTGGTAATAAAAAGTGTGGTTGAGTGAGCAAAAGAGGGTGTGATGAAATGGCCTGGACATATGGAGAAAGTGAGTGAGGAAATGTTGACTAAAAGGATATATGTGTAAGGAGTGGCAGGAACAAGGAGAAGCAGGAGACCATAATGGAGGTGGAAGGATGAAGTAAAAAAGATTTTGAGTGATTGGGGCCTGAACATGCACTAGGGTGAAAAGTGTGCAAGAAATCGACTGAATTGGAATGATGTGGTATACTAGGGTCAATGTGCTGGCAATGGACTGAGCCAGGGAATGTGAATCATTCAGGGTAAACCATGAAAAGGTCTGTGGGCTGTTTTCCTGGCACTACCTTGCTGAAGCAGGGGGTAGTGATGCTGTTTCCTGTTGGGCAGGGTTGTGCCAAGAATGGATGAAGGCAAGCAAGTATGAATATGAACATGTGTATATGTGTATATGTGTGTGTATGTGTATGTATATCTATGTATATGTTGATATGTATATGCATATATGGGCATTTATGTATATATATATATGTTGTGAGTGGATGGGCCATTCTTCATATCTTTCCTGGTGCTACCTCGCTGACACAGGAAACGATGATAGAATGGCCCAACCCACCCACATACACATGCATATACATACACGTCCACACACCGACATATAAATATATACACATGTACATAATTCATGCGTGCTGCCTTCATTCATTCCCGTCGCCACCCCGCCACATGTGAAATGACAACCCCCTCCCACCGCATGCCTTCTCTTTTCCTAGTAGCACTAGGAAAAGACAACAAAGGCCACATTCGTTCACACTCACTCTCTAGCTGTCATGTATAATGCACCGAAACCACAGCTCCTTTTCCACATCCAGGCCCTACAAACATTCCATGGTTTACCTCAGATGCTTCACATGCCCTGGTTGAATCCATTAACAGCACGTCGACCCCGGTATACCACATCATTCCAATTCACTCTATTCCTTGCACATTTAAGAGTGAAATTTTTTTGTACTTTGCAACTGACAGTGAATTTCTATCTGATTTCACAGTGAACACACAAACGAAAACAAACATGAAGGTCTAGGCTCCCTTCAAGAACTCTCTCAAAGGTGTGGCCATGGCAAAAGAATTTCCATAACTGGTGAACTATAGTGCCACTTCTTAGCCTTTAGTACCTCACCTTCAACAGGCCACTGGCAGAAGGTAACTCTAATGCTGTATTCTCAAAGGCTCCTACCTAAATTTCTCACCAAATACTTTTACCTTATGTATCTACCTAATGTTCCAACCTACTACTTCTACCCAATGCTCCCAACAAACTACCTGTACCTAATGTTTCTACCTTATACTCCTGGCTGATGTTCCTACCAATTACTTATGTCTACTGCTCCTACCATTTTGCAAAAAGGCAGCTCCAGTGCACAGCACTCACCACAAGAAAATCTAGTAGAGTTATAAAGAATGAGGTGTGTGAGTTAAGTATTGTCAAGTGTTATGTTTAACAAGGAGAGACTGTATGTTTGTGGACAGAATGCCAATAGTTCACATGTGGGTGAAGCAAAAAGGAAAGACAGCTACCTGGGTCAGAGGGGTGCATCTTGACAACCACTGAAGTGCTGGCTTCCTACGCAGCCATCACTGACGCTCCCAATACTCAGGCAGGTAGTACTAATAATACACCTTAGTCAGGAGATGCCTTCCAACACACCTGCCCGGTCAGTGGCTGCCTATCAGCAACTACCTTCCATGTAAATAGTATGTATGTATATAGGTATGAACAGGGGTGTAAAAAACTAATCCCATATATTGAGAAAGTAAATGAATCTTATAATTGACAATGTGTATCACAGTGGTGGTGCATCATATCTCACACAAAAACAGCTGATAGAAAAAAATATAATGGGATGTAAGGTCTATAAATAGACTAAATTCAATAACATAAAAGTGGATGAACCAAGTAATTCTATATGCAAATCTATAACAAACTGTAAAAAAATGATGATATAATATGGCAGTGATAGAAGTTTTGGTCTCCCAAATGCAACACAGTGCTTAAATGCATTGGGTAAATTATGAATATAATAAACATTACATTTTACCTGAACATTATTTCATTAATGCTCGCCATTTCCCATACACAAGAAATCCCTCTGCTATATCATGCATCTGACAGTGGAGAGAGAGCTATGCAACCTTGCAATGCAGTATGCACACATTGATGGCCACAGGACAGCCAGATCCAGGAGAGTCCTACATTGATACCATCAAAAATAACATATTCCTCTTAATTACTAAATATGCTTAACGCCAGTTTTTTTGATTTTTGCAATTACTGCTGCACAGGGTGGAAAAGCCATAAAATTAACCTACCCCAGTGAATGGGTTGAGTCATGTCTTCAAACTATTACAGACCCCCTGATTAATTTCTACTTTCTTTCCCCTTCACCTGAGATGGCCTTGACTGGGCATGTTATTTACCCATGCCATGTTGGTCACTAAAAGAAAAAAAAAGTAGACCTTTACCTACATGTGTGGAGACCTCTCATTACAATGCAACACATACAAAATCATACTATAATATTCAACTTAAAAGGACATCTGTTACAATATTTGTAAACATTTACATCTATTTGTGGTTTGTTTATACTGCAACCAAGAACCTGGCTGTAGAAATGGAGGAACATAACAATCACAGATCTTACACAGTATGTTTTTTCTTTAATTTTCTTTGCCCTTGAGTTATGTGGGAGAAAACTGCAACCATTTATGTTTACTACATTATCAAAGTTCATGGTATCAAGAAAATCCACACAATAATTGGAAAGTCTCTTTGCTATCCTAGCATCAGGTTGTTGTCGTAAATTCAGATAATGCCAGACCAAAAATTATAGTATATGGGCAAAGATATGAAAAAACTGTCTCGCATGCAAGTACATAATTGTTTTTCGATTCAGTACTAGCATACTTATATGGAATATCTAAAAGCCCCAGATTGTATATAGCACACTTGCAATCAATTGCCAGGGGCTGTCTGTACGACCTATAGCAGATCAGCAGGCATTCGGCTAAGGATGAAGTAAAGGAGGTTCTGATGAATTACGAGCCAAGCACAGTATTCATATGGGCAAGAAGAATATGTTGAATAAAAAGAACTAGTTGTAGTGTGGTATATGTTAAGTGATGTGCTGCTGATGGGATTATAATCAAGGGCATATGATGCAGTCAAGGTAAACCATGAGGTAGACTGCAGGGTTTGGATATGGATAGTTGCTCTGGTCTCAGTATATTATGTATATCAATTAGTGACTGAAGATGTGCAAATGAGGCTGCCGTTCATCTGCTCCTGACACGACCTTGTGGTGGCAAGAAAGGCACCTGGGTATAAAATCAGTTACATATTCTGAAAACTTTTTTAGATATATCCAAAATGTTTTTCTTTTTGAGTAAAGAGTTAAAGATCTCTGTGTCCTTCTTTCTAAAGATTAGTTCTGTATAGAAGGAATTAGAGTTATTGTTTTTTTGTATTTGTTCTAGGGAGGAGTTGCATCTCACAAACTTATGTTCACCAGATATGAAAAGGTACATGTGAATCATTTTTCTGTAATGCAGAGCTTCTTTTTAAATATATTTTACCATTTTGTAACAAATGTCCCCTAAATTTTGTTCTTGAAAAACAGCGAGGGAATCCCTTCACAGGGAAGCCCATAATAAAAGGGTTAATACAAATAATGTTGTGAATAACTTTTTTCTTTAAGTCTGTCTCAAATACTTTATTCCAAATCATTAACTTCAATACATCAGATATTTTGCTCAGTTTGTTATCATGTACACCATTCCCATTTACAAGGGGTATATTCAATGCATACAGGCATGTAGCTTTTGCTGGGATAAATTTTCCAGAACTGGAGTCCTCTGCCCTATCTTCTCTAATTGTATGATCAGTAAATTTTTCAAGTAGTGTCCTCATCTTAAAGCTGTGTAACTATGAGGAATGGCATTATAAAAATGTGTAAAAGGTCATTGTTTATGAAAAACTCTGATCACTAAATTCCTAAGTGAAACCGAGGCCTATGCTTTGAGATGAGCAATAAACTGCCAAAAAAAAGACCCAGTTGTAATATTACTTTCATGAATATGAGATGAATTTGAGCCTAACTTAATACAGTCAGTCACATTAAAGGTGCTCTACAGACCACAATCCTGAATACAAAAAATTAAATAATACATGAATTTTTTTTTTGTCACTAGTGTATCACAACTGTTAGTAAAATTGTAATTTCAAATATCTTAGTACCCTGTTATGGTACATAAACTTCCCTTCATTATACTTCCTGTTTGTAATCTCTGAAATCATGAAAGCACGGGATTATTCATGTAAAACAAAGTACGACAGCAGTTATACATTTAGAATACAAGTACTTGTGAAACAATGGAAAAGTAATCATATTCTAGAACCATAATGCATCCCTGTCATCCTCTTCATCTTGTTGTGGAATATCTTCTTGCTGTCTGGCATGTTGAGCTGTCTCATCATCAGAATCAGAAACAGCTAAGTCATTATTGATAGTAGCATCATCATGAGGCTGTTAAAAAAACAAATTAAGAAATACAGTTTAGTAAGAAAAAAAATCTATTAAAACCATCATTTGCAACAGACTTAGTTAAAATAGTAAATGCTCAGTATTACACAGATGTAGAGTGGCAACACTCAGAAGAACTGTTATATCATATGAAACAGATCTTTATCCAGTATCTCTCCTTCAAGTAGTTAAACTTATTGTGCCCTTCCATCTTGTTTCTAGTCCTCTCTAGTACCTACTCCTGCTAAATTTCTCAGTTCACTCTTAATCTATATAAACTATACTACCCGAGCACATTCTACTTTAATCTATCAACTGCACCTTTCCAAATTTCAATTGTCTCTAGCTTTGCAGTTCTTCACACTAACCCTTTGCTCTATTCTTTAGTAAAAGGATTTGATATAAACTTTCTTTTATATTTCAGAACAATCTCTCAGAGCTTACAAAATAAAAACATGAATCTTTGCTCTTTGCCAGTATCTAAACATCTGCTAACTTACACTAACTTCACCATGTATCAATTTTGCACATTGCAATTATTCAAGTACTAGCCACCACTCTTTCCATCTTTATTCATCTTTTTCCTGTGACATTAACTGGAAGTCGAATTATGTCACTCAGCTACAGTCCACTAACATAACAGAACCATGACATTCAACTTTTGTCCATGATATTCAAAAAAGTTTTCCCTTTAAGTCTAATTCATTAAAGTCATCATTTTTACTTTTCAATATCATTTTAAAAAATTTTTAAACTAGATATACAAACCTTATGGTTTTCTCAAACTGAAAAACAAACTGACTAAGATTGAATTTGCATTTTCATTTTTCAATGGCAAGATGACATCGATAAAGAATGGGAGTGAAATCCAAATATCTTGCAACAAGGTTACCAGTCCAAACAATTTCTATATTTTTACATTTATAAACATTTGTTCTATCATGCAAATTTGGTCAACTACATATGTATGTGTAAAAACTTTCATCACTTTAAGCTATTCATAATTAACTTAGGACCAATTTCTGTGAAAGTCTTGGTGTTACCTATGACCTTTCTACAGGTTTCTTAAGTCCAAGGTTGCACTGTTCCAGGAGCAGGAAAATGTCAACACCTCTGGAGTGAAAGTTCTTTGACAAGACCGTACTTCCAATGATACAGCTTCACTAAAGGTAACTTAAGCAGGCAAAGTCCAGTAACACCAATCACTCTGTGCAGTATGCAAACAGACCCGACCGCACCACAGAAGAATGATCTGTGACAGAGCGAGCCCAGTTGCAAAGGGCCAAGGATGGTCTTCAACTACTGAAGGACTCTGGCCAGCATTGATCTTCCAACCCCAAAAGGTGCTGTAACTGGCAGGCCATGGGTCATACCCAAATGTTTTACACATAAACACATTTTTTCACTAGTGAAAACGATGGCCTAATCATCTTCACCCAACTACTACTGCAAGCCAGTGACATTAATCCTAACCTGACCACATGTGTACCTTGGCCACAATACTAAATAACCATCACCAAAAGGCACTTCTCCATCAGAAGCTCCATCTGCAGTCTTTGGTACCAACTCTGCTACTCTTCATCCATAAAAGACTATGCAAGACATTGGACATGCAGCAACCACACTGACAGTAACTCCCACAAACCCTTCACTCTCAGCATAAACACCCATCAAATAAAACAAAATGCTCAGACTTATTCTTCTCAAACAGACCATTCAACTCCACAGATCCCCAGCAAAAAGTATCCTGCAACTTAACACCAGTGGCATCAGAAACAAACACACAAAAATACTCAACTAAATCAGAGAACCCAACATCCATATAACCCTCATCTACAAAACTACTCGCATTCAAATCCTCCTTACCACCTTCCTAAAGTAGATAATCACAAGAGACAACAAATTATACCACTCTCCAACACCAGTGGCACTAAAAAGCAGCTCACATACTAACAACACCCAAGAAATACAATCCATAAGAATAAACTTAGCAGTACTAACTACAACATTCATCATCTACATACATCCCCCTTCCACATACACTCCTCAACTACAAAACCAGATTTATACGTCCAACACTCATCTCTGCAGAGATTTCAATGCACATAATCCCACTTGGTTCAGCACTCCCACCAAAGATCCCTGAGGTGAACTACTTAAAAACTAACTGCAACCTATCAATATCCTCAATCTACACAATCAACCAACCAAGGTCCAAACCCACCATCTCAACCAGCTAACCTCGCCAGGCATTACCTTCTGCTCACTGGTACTGCACACAGAAACTCTGGAGCACACCACACAAACTGTGTGTGACCTCCTACCCATACTGATAATATTCCTCTTGGCCCATTAAATCCACACAACTATCAAAAGGAAAACCAGAGGCGACAGAAAACCAGACTGGACAGCCTTCACACAGTATCTGTACAGGGAAACAAATCTCCAGAAATTCATTATGGGTGATTTCTCATATGTAAATCATGACACCTCACATTTCATCAACATCTCCAACCAAGCCAGCAAAAAGCATATAGTAACTGCATGAACACAGACAGAAATATATCCTGCATATTGCACCTCATAATACAAAGAAACTAGCTCACACAGAACTACTCACCATCAGCAGAAATCAAAGAACAAATCCAGTCTCTATATAACACATTCACTAACCAAATCAATGAAACACAAACTGAAAAATTTCACTCCTTCCTCATCACAATGAACTGCAAGACCCGTAGCAACCAATTCTGGCGCATGTTAAAGAAGATGTTCACTTGCCGCATTAATCCATCCCACAACTCATGAAGCACTCTAGACCCATTCCAAAGACACTCCTTCTCCCAAAGAATAAATGTACCAATGTGACATCACTGAAAATTCGAAACTGCCCACCCAACTTTTACTCCCACTGATAAAATAAATGCAATAAAACTTTACACAACTCTCCTGCTACAACCCCAGACTACATATCAATTTTCAACATACCATTCCAAAAACCTCCAAACCATCCAACTTCCACTCCTATTGCCAAATATCACTTCTCTGCTTAGCATCCAAACTCTATGAAAAACTGACTGACAAAAGAATTAAACAAAGCATCCCACTTTCACCCACACAACATGGCTTCAGACCCAAAGACTCTACCATTATGCCACGCACTGACCACTTCCAGGTATCTTATGCGCTTCGTTTCCACCAATTTTTCTCCATTCAGACTCGAACCCAAACTAACCTGTCCCTCAACCCTGCTAAACCTAATGACCTTGCTTTTATTCACATTCATTTTCAACTTCCTTCTTTCACACACACTTGTAAACCCCTTCACAACTTCTGCAGTTTCTTACTGTATCATCAGCAAACAACTGACTCATTACCCAGGCCCTCTCATCCCCCATACTCTGTATAGTCATCCCTCTCCCTAAGACTTGCATTTACCTCCCTTACCATCCCATCCATAAACAAGTTGAACAACCATGGTGACATCATACACCCCTGCTGCAGACCACCTTCACTTGGAACCATTCAATCTCCTCTCTTCCTACTCGTACACAAGTCATCATTTCCCCTTTTATTCTTACATGTCACAACCATGTATCCAACTACTAATTCTAAAAACTTTAACAATCTTTCTCTTAATATTCTAAACACCTCAATTACACATGATTGCATCCCTGCATTTACTGCACTTTTATTCAAACTTTCAGTTGCCTCTCTTTCATGCTCATAGCATTCTTTCTGGTTTATCTTCTCCCACCAATCCAGCACTTTATGTCTATGTTCTTCCTAACATCATACCTCCACTTCTCCCTGATTCTCATCACAACAAGAACTGAGAAATGGTCAGATTCTCCACAGAATCCTCTCACAACTCTAGCATCCAGCACAACCTTTTTCAACCTAACATCCACAGCCACACAGTCAATCAAACCCTTTTGTTCTTCTCTTCTATCACTCCTCAACTACATATATCTGTGGATCATCTCATGCTATAAGAAAAGTGTTTACAAGGAACAAACCCCTCACATTAAAGACATATTATGGTGAATGATATGTTAAAACTGTATTTCATCTATACTCTACAAGTATTTCTTTTTCATATACTTCTCTTTAGTTGGTTCTTCCCTAATGCATGAACTAATAATGATCTAAATATTCAGAAAGAATACAACAAAACCTTACCTTACCTAACCAAGCCCAAAGTTCCACAGAAATGTTGAAGTGAGAAACAAGCAGATACCTGTCTATCATTATCTGTATGCCCGTATATTGCCTGCAAGACGTTACACCACATTTGTAAAGTCATCTTTGACAAGGCTGTATCTCTGGGGGTGTAGTCTCATCAAAGAACTTTTCATGCTAAATGAGTCTATATTACCACACTACTGGAAGTAGAACAGCCTTGGGCAGCAGTATTCTTTAAAAAGAGGTCCTGAGTAACAACAGGACTCTTTCACAGAAATTGGTCAAGGGGTAATTAATTTGAGTGTTATTTGATACATTATTTCCATTACTTACATAAGGTTTTGAGTCTTTTCCACAGTCCTTAACATGTTATTCAAACACAAATGAATTTCACAATATAGGGCAATTCAATACTGCACAAACATTTTTGGTACCTATCCCACGCAATATTATGACATCACTGTATAAGTTTGTTGAGTTTACCGGTTAAGTTGTATGGAAGAGTGGTGATTGAGAGGGTGGTGGCAAAAACACTGTAATTTCAGGAATGGATGAGGGTGTGTGAGTCATGTGTTTGCTTTAAAGAAAGTGTGAGGAATACTTAGAGAAACAGAATTCGTATGTGTCACTTATAAATCTGAAAAAAAAAAAAACATATGACAGGGTCGATAGAGATGATTTGTGGAAGGTGCTATGAATACATGGTGTGGGAGGAAAGCTATCAGAGGCAGTAACAAGTTTTTATCAAGAGATTAAGGCGTTTGTACAAGTAGGAAACAAGGAAGGTGAGTCTGTAATGTCACCATAGCAGTTTAATCACTTTATGGATGGGGTGGTAAGGGGAGGTGAATGCAAGGGTCTTGGAAAGAGGAGCAGGTATGTAGTGTGCTGGGAGAGCATATCTAAGTAAGAAACTGCAGAAGCAGATGTATGAGTTTAGGAGAGTCTGGGACAGGAGGAAGTTGAGAGTAAATGTTAAAAGAGACAGATTATTTGAGTGTGAGTTTGAATGGGGAGATAGTTTGGAGGAAGTGGAGTTTTAGATACCTGGGAGTGGATATGGGAGCAAAAGGAGCCATGAGAGTTGAAGTGAGCCAGATGGGTGATGCATACTGAGGAACATGAGGAAAGAGGGGTCACAGTCTTTAAGGGCAAAGAAGGGTATGTCTGATAGTATAATAGTCCCATCAGTACATTATGGATGTGTGGCATAGGCCTTATACAAAAATATAAAGAATATGGTGAAAGTGTTGGAAATGAAATTTTTGACATGTGGTGTGAGGAGGATTGATCATATGTAGAATGACAGAGTGAGAGTGAGGTGTGGGAGTAAGAGGACTATTTATAAGACAGCTGAAAAGAGTGGGCTGAAATGGTTTACACATATGAAGAGGATGTGGGAAAAAAGGATGAATAAGGGGATGTAAATATCATATATGGAAGGATGGAGTGAAAAATGCTTTGAAGGCTCAGGGCCTAAACATGCAGGTGGATGCAAGGATTCATGGGATAGAGTGAACTGAAGTGATATGGTGTAAAGGGAATAAAATGCTGTCAATGGACTGAAACAGGGCATAGAAAGCCATTAGGGTAAACCACTGAAAGGTTTGTGGGGTCTGACTGAGGAAAGGGGACTCTGATTTCAGGGTATTATACATGATATCTAGAGTTGGGAAGTGAGTCAGTTGTTGTTCGCTGATGATACAGCGCTGGTGGCTGATTCATGTGAGAAACTGCAGAAGCTGGTGACTGAGTTTGGTAAAGTGTGTGAAAGAAGAAAGTTAAGAGTAAATGTGAATAAGAGCAAGGTTATTAGGTACAGTAGGGTTGAGGGTCAAGTCAATTGGGAGGTAAGTTTGAATGGAGAAAAACTGGAGGAAGTAAAGTGTTTTAGATATCTGGGAGTGGATCTGGCAGCATATGGAACCATGGAAGCGGAAGTGGATCATAGGGTGGGGGAGGGGGCGAAAATCCTGGGAGCCTTGAAGAATGTGTGGAAGTCGAGAACATTATCTCGGAAAGCAAAAATGGGTATGTTTGAAGGAATAGTGGTTCCAACAATGTTGTATGGTTGCGAGGCGTGGGCTATGGATAGAGTTGTGCGCAGGAGGGTGGATGTGCTGGAAATGAGATGTTTGAGGACAATGTGTGGTGTGAGGTGGTTTGACCGAGTAAGTAACGTAAGGGTAAGAGAGATGTGTGGAAATATAAAGAGCGTGGTTGAGAGAGCAGAAGAGGGTGTTTTGAAATGGTTTGGGCACATGGAGAGAATGAGTGAGGAAAGATTGACCAAGAGGATATATGTGTCGGAGGTGGAGGGAACGAGGAGAAGTGGGAGACCAAATTGGAGGTGGAAAGATGGAGTGAAAAAGATTTTGAGTGATCGGGGCCTGAACATGCAGGAGGGTGAAAGGAGGGCAAGGAATAGAGTGAATTAGATCGATGTGGTATACCGGGGCTGACGTGCTGTCAGTGGATTGAATCAGGGCATGTGAAGCGTCTGGGGTAAACCATGGAAAGCTGTGTAGGTATGTATATTTGCGTGTGTGGACGTGTATGTAGATACATGTGTATGTTGGTGGGTTGGGCCATTTCTTTCGTCTGTTTCCTTGCGCTACCTCGCAAACGCGGGAGACAGCGGCAAAAAAAAAATAAAAAAAAAAAATCTAGAGTTGATGAAAGCTAAAGCTGCCATTTTTCTAGCGTTTGCATTCAATTGCCTATGCTTACACACATCATAAAAAAAACACATTTACAACCTTATGCAAGTCCTCTTCACTCTTAACAAAAAACACAAGCTAGTCACTAACCACCTTACCTTACTGCCACACTCCATCTCTGCACCCTCTTTCCCTAGTTTTTTCTCACCTCTTTTATCACTCTAAGTACATACATGTTAAAAAGCCATAAGACAGCACACACCTTTCCTCATACCCACAAATATCACAAAACTTTCACTTGACTCCCCATCTGCTCTCACACATGCATTTGCTCCTCTATTGAAGGCTTTCACACCATTCAACCATTGTCCCCTACACCATATATCCTTAACACATCTCATAAAGCATTCCACTTGACTTCGTCATACACTTTCTCCAAATCCATGGAAGCTACATACAACTTCTTACTTTCACTAGATACTTTTCCACAGTCATTTTCACCTTAAATATCTGATCCACACATCCCTTACCTTTCCTAAAACCCATTCTGTCCCAGCTCTGTAACACCCTCCCAATCTCATGGCAATAGCACAATGGCACATCCTTCTTTCCCTCTTCCCTAATAATTTTCATTCATTCCTGTCCATATCACTCCATACAACCTGCCCAAGGAAACAAGTTTCCCCAGTCCCCAGCACAGTCAAACTATAACTTTTAAATTTCTCTATAACCTCCATCCTTTTACTCTCACCAGTTATTCCATTAACATTCAGTGTTATCATCCTCAATCATTTATCCCTATTACTCCCAGCATAATAGCTTTAATGAACGAGACCGGGTTATAGTGATGGGTGATTTGGATGCTAAGGTGAGTAAAGTGGCAGTTGGTGTACATGAGGTGTTCAGCGTTGTAAATGGAAATGGTGAAGAGCTTGTAGATTTGTGTGCTGAAAAAGGACTGGTGATTGGGAATACCTGGTTTAAAAAGAGAGATATACACAAGTATACATATGTAACTAAGAGAGATGGCCAGACAGCGCTATTGGATTACGTATTAATTGATAGGCATGTGAAAGAGACTTTTGGATATTAATGTGCTGAGAGGGGTAACTGGAGGGATGTCTGATCATTATCTTGTGGAGACAAAGGTGAAGATTTGTAGGGGTTTTCAGAAAAGAAGAGAGAATGTTGGGGTGAAGAGAGTGGTGAGAGTAAGTGAGCTTGTAAAGGAGACTTGTGTGAGGAAGTACCAGAAGAGATTGAGTGCAGAATGGAAAAAAGTGAGAGCAAATGACGTAAGGGGTGTGGAGGAGGAATGGGATGTATTTAGGGAAGCAGTGATGGCTTGCACAAAAGATGCTTGTAACATTAGAAAGGTGGGAGGAGGGCAGATTAGAAAGGGTAGTGATTGGTGGGATGAAGAAGTAAGATTGTTAGTGAAAGAGAAAAGAGAGGCGTTTGGACAATTTCTAAAGGGAAGTAGTGCGAATGACTGGGAGATATATAAAAGAAAGAGGCAGAAGTTCAAGAGAAAGATGCAAGAGGTGAAAAAGAGGGCAAATGAGAGTTGGGCTGAAAGAGTATCATTAAATTTTAGGAAGAATAAAAAGAGGTTTTGGAAGGAGGTAAATAAAGTGCATAAGACAAGAGAGTAAATGGGAACACTAATGAAGGGGGCTAATAGGGAGGTAATAACAAGTAGTGGTGAAGTGAGGAGATGGAGTGAGTATTTTGAATGTGTTGAATGACAGACTGGCAGATATAGGGTGTTTTGGTCGAGGTGGTGTGCAGAGTGAGAGGGTCAGGGAGAATGGTTTAGTAAACAGGGAGGTAGTGAAAGCTTTGTGTCAGATGAAAGCCGTTAAGGCAGTGGGTTTGGATGGTATTGCAGTGGGATTTATCAAAAAAAGGGAGTGACTGTGTTGTTGACTGGTTGGTCAGGATATTCAGTGTATGTATGGTTCATGGTGAAGTGCCTGAGGATTGGCAGAATGCATTCATAGTGCCACTGTACAAAGGCAAAGGGGATAAAGGTGAGTGTTACAGAGGTATAAGTTTGTTGAGTATTCCTGGGAAATTATATGGGAGGGTATTCATTGAGAGGGTAAAGGCAAGTACAGAGCATCAGATTGGGGAAGAGCAGTGTGGTTTCAAAGTGGTAGAGGATGAGTGGATCAGGTGTTTGCTTTGAAGAATGTATGTGAGAAATACTTAGAAAAACAGATAGATTTGTATGTAGCATTTATGGATCTGGAGAAGGCATTTGATAGAGGTACCTTGTGGAAGGTACCAAGAGTATATGGTGTGGGAGGTAAGTTGCGAGAAGCAGTGAAAGTTTCTATCAAGGATGTACAGTATGCGTACAAGTAGGAAGAGAGGAAAGTGATTGGTTTTCAGTGAATGTCGGCTTGCGGCAGGGGTGCATGATGTCTCCATGGTTGTTGAATTTGTTTATGGATGGGGTTGTTAGGGAGATGAATGTAAAAGTTTTGAAGAGAGGGGCAAGTATGCAGTCTGTCGTGAATGAGAGAGCTTGGGTAGTGAGTCAGTTGTTGTACGCTGATGTTACAGCAGTGATAGCTGATTCAGGTGAGAAACTACAGAAGTTGGTGACTGAGTTTGGTAAAGTGTGTGAAAGAAGAAAGCTGAGAGTAAATGTGAATAAGAGCAAGGTTTACCACAGATGCTTCACATGCCCTGGTCCAATCCACTGACAGCACATCCACCCCGGTATACCACAATGTTCCAATTCACTTTATTCCTTACACGCCTTTCAAAATTCTGTATGTTCAGGCCCCAATCGCTCCAAATCTTTTTCACTCCATCCTTCCAACTCCAGTTTGGTCTCCCACTTCTCCTCGTTCCCTCCACCTCTGACACATATATCCTCTTTATCAATTTTTTCTCACTCGTTCTCTCCATGTGATCAAACCATTTCAACACACCCTCTTCTGCTCTCTCTACCACACTCTTTTCATTACCACACATCTCTCTTACCCTTTCATTACTTCTTGAACAAACCACCTCACACCACATACTGTCCTCAAGCATTTCATTTCCAACACATCCACCCTCCCCTGCACAACCTATCTATAGCCCATGCCTCGCAGCCATATAAAATTGATGGAACCAGTATTCCTTCAAACATACCCATTTTTGCTCTCTGAGTTAACATTCTCGCCTTCCACACGTCCTTCAACGCTCCCAGAACCTTCACCCCTTCCCCCACCCTGCGACTCACTTCCGCTTCCATGGTTCCATCCGCTGCTAAATCCACTCCTAGATATCTAAATCACTTCACTTCTTCCAATTTTTCTCCATTAAAACTTACCTCCCAATTAACTTGTCCCTCAACACTATTTATTTATTCATATTATCATACTTGTCGCTGTCTCCCGCATTAGCGATGTAGCACAAGGAAACAAACGAAAGAATGGCCCAACCCACCTATATATACATGCATATACATACACGTCCACATACGCACATATACATACCTATACATACACAGACATATACATATATACACATGTACATAATTCATACTGTCTGCCTTTATTCATTCCCGTTGCCACCCCGCCACACATGAAATGACAACCCCCCATGCATGCAAGGTAACCCTTGGAAAAGACAACAAAGTCCACATTCATTCACACTCAGTCTCTAGCTGTCATGTATAATGCACCGGAACCACAGCACCTTTTCCACATCCACGCCCCACAAAACTTTCCATGCTTTAACCCAGATGCTTGACATGCCCTGGTTCAATCCATTGACAGCACATCGACCCCGGCATACCACATCATTCCAATTCACTCTATTCCTTGAACGCCTTTCACCTTCCTGCATGTTCAGGCCCTGATCGCTCAAAATCTTTTTCACTCCATCCTTCCATCTCCAATTTGGTCTCCCACTTCTCCTCGTCCCCTCCACCTCCGACACATATATCCTCTTGGTCAATCTTTCCTCACTCATTCTCTCCATGGGACCAAACCATTTCAATACACCCTCTTCTGCTCTCTCAACCACACTCTTTTCATTACCATGCATCTCTCTTACCCTTTCATTACTTACTCGATCAAACCATCTCACACCACATATTGTCCTCAAACATCTCATTTCCAACACATCTACCCTCCTCTGCACAACTCTATCTATAGCCCACACCTCGCAACCATATAAAATTGTTGGAGCCACTATTCCTTCAGACATACCCATTTTTGCTTTCCGAGATAATGTTCTCACCTTCCACACATTTTCCAACGCTCCCAGAACTTTTGCCCCCCTCCCCCACCCTGTGACTCACTTCCACTCCCAGATATCTAAAACGCTTCACTTCCTCCAGCTTTTCTCCATTCAAACTTACCTCCCAATTGACTTGTCCCTCAACCCTACTATACCTAGTAACCTTGCTCTTATTCACATTTACTCTCAGCTTTCTTCTTTCACACACTTTTCCAAACTCAGTCACCAGCTTTTGCAGTTTCTCACCCGAATCAGCCACAAGCGCTGTATCATCAGCGAACAACAACTGACTCACCTCCCAAGCCCTCTCATCTGCAACAGACTGCACATTTGCCCCTCTCTTCAAAACTCTTGCATTCACCTCCCTAACAACCCCATCCATAAACAAATTAAACAACCATGGAGACATCACACACCCCTGCCGCAAACCTACATTCACTGAGAACCAATCACTTTCCTCTCTTCCTACTCATACACATGCCTTACATCCTCAATAAAAACCTTTCACTGCTTCTAGCAACTTTCCTTCCACACCATATATTTTTAATACCTTCTACAGAGCATCTCTATCAACTCTTCTCATATGCCTTCTCCAGATCCATATATGCTACATACAAATCCATTTGCTTTTCTAAGTATTTCTCACATACATTCTTCAAAGCAAACACCTGATCCACACATCCTCTACCACTTCTGAAACCACACTGCTCTTCCCCAATCTGATGCTCTGTACATGCTTTCACCCTCTTAATCAATACCCTCCCATATACTTTCCCAGGAATACTCAACAAACCCATACCTCTGTAATTTGAGCCCTCACTTTTATCCCCTTTGCCTTTGTACAGTGGCACTATGCATGCATTCCACCAATCCTCAGGCACCTCACCATGTCATACATACATTAAATATCCTTACCAACCAGTCAACAACACAGACACCCCCTTTTTTAATAAATTCCACTGTAATACCATCCAAACCCACTGCCTTGCCGGTTTCATCTTCCACAAAGCTTTTACTACCTCATCTCTGTTTACCAGATCGTTCTCCCTAACCCTCTCAATTCGCATACCACCTCAACCAAAACACCCTATATCTGCCACTCTATCATCTAATACATTCAACAAACCTTCAAAATACTCACTCCATCATCTTACATCACCACTGCTTGTTATTGCCTCCCCATTTGCCCCCTTCACCGATGTTCCGATTTGTTCTCTTGTCTTACGCACTTTATTTACCTCCTTCTAAAGCATCTTTATATTCTCCCTAAAATTTAATAATACTCTCTCACCCCAACTCTCTTGACCTCCTGCCTCTTTCTTTTATACATCTCCCAGTCATTTGCACTGTTTCCCTGCAAAAATCGTCCAAATGCCTCTCTCTTCTCTTTCACTAATAATCATACTTCTTCATCCCACCACTCACTACCCTTTCTAATCTGCCCACCTCCCACGCTTCTCATGCCACAAGCGTCTTTTGTGCAAGCCATCACTGCTTCCCTAAATACATCCCATTCCTTCCCCCACTCCCCTTATGCCCTTTGCTCTCACCTTTTTCCATTCAGCACTCATTCTCTCCTGGTACTTCCTCACACAAGTCTCCTTCCCAAGCTCACTTACTCTCACCCCAGCATTCTCTCTTCTTTTCTGAATACCTCTACAAATTTTCACCTTCATCTCCACAAGATAATGATCAGACATCCCTCCAGTTGCACCTCTCAGCACATTAACATCCAAAAGTCTCTCTTTTGCGTGCCTATCAATAAACACGTAATCCAATAATGCTCTCTGGCCATCTCTCCTACTTACATATGTATACTTATGTGTATCTCTCTTTTTAAACCAGGTATTCCCAATCACCTGTTCTTTTTCAGCACACAAATCTACAAGCTCTTCACCATTTCCATTTGCAACATTGAACACCCCATGTACACCAATTATTCCCTCAACTGCCACATTACCCACCTTTGCATTCAAATCACCCATCACTATAACCCAGTCTTGTGCATCAAAACTACTAACACACTCACTCAGCTGCTCCCAAAACACTTGCCTCTCATGATCTTTCTTCTCAAAACCAGATGCATAGGCACCAATAATCACCCATCTCTCTCCATCCACTTTCAGTTTTACCCATATCAATCTAGAGTTTACTTTCTTACACTCTATCACATACTCCCACCACTTCTACTTCAGGAGTAGTGCTACTCCTTTCCTTGCTCTTGTCCTCTCACTAGCCCCGAACTTTACTCCCAAGACATTCCTAAACCACTCTTCCCCTTTACCCTTGAGCTTCGTTTCACTCGGAGCCAAAACATCCAGGTTCCTTTCCTCAAACATACTACCTATCTCTCCTTTTTTCTCCTCTTGGTTACATCCACACACATTTAGACACCCCAATCTGAGCCTTCAAGGAGGATGAGCACTCCCCGTGTGACTCCTTTTTCTGTTTCCCCTTTTAGAAAGTAAAAATACAATATATTTTATATTTTATTACACTTTGTCGCTGTCTCCTGCATTAGCGAGGTAGCGCAAGAAAGCAGACGAAAGAATGGCCCAACCCACCCACATACACATGTATATACATACACGTCCACACATGCACATATACATACCAATACATCTCAACGTATACATATATATACACATACAGACATATACATATATACACATGTACATAATTCATACTGTCTGCCCTTATTCATTCCCGTCGCCATCCCGCTACACATGAAATGACAACTCCCTTCCCCCTGCATGCGTGCGAGGTAGCGCTAGGAAAAGACAACAAAGGCCACATTCATTCACACTCAGTCTCTAGCTGTCATGTATAATGCACCGAAACCACAGCTCCCTTTCCACATCAGGCCCCACAAAACTTTCCATGGTTTACCCCAGACGCTTCACATGCCCTGGTTCAATCCACTGACAGCACATCGACCCCGGTATACCACATCGTTCCAATTCACTCTATTCCTTGCATGCCTTTCATCCTCCTGTATGTTCAGGCCCCGATCACTCAAAGTCTTTTTCACTCCATCTTTCCACCTCCAATTTGGTCTCTCACTTCTCGTTCCGTCCACCTCTGACACATATATCCTCTTTGTCAATATTTTCTCACTCATTCTCTCCATGTGACCAAACCATTTCAAAACAACCCCTTCCGCTCTCTCAACCACACTTTTTTTATTACCACACATCTCTCTTGCCCTTTCATTACTTACTCGATCAAACCACCTCACACCACATACTGTCCTCAAACATCTAATTTCCAGCACATCCACCCTCCTCCACACACCTCTATCTATAGCCCACGCCTCACAACCATATAACATTGTTGGAACCACTATTCTTTCAAACATACCCATTTTTGCTTTCCAAGATAACATTCTTGCCTTCCACACATTTTTCAACGCTCCCAGAACTTTCACCCCCTCCCCCACCCCATGATTCACTTCCGCTTCCATGGTTCCATCCACTGCCAAATCCACTATTAAATATCTAAAACACTTCACTTCCTCCAATTTCTCTCCATTCAAACTTACCTTCCAATTGACTTGTCCCTCAACCCTACTGTACCTAATAACTTTGCTCTTATTCACATTTACTCTCAGCTTTCTTCTTTCACATACTTTACGAAACTCAGTCACCAGCTTCTTCACTTTCTCACCCAAATCAACCATCAGTGCTGTATCATCAGCGAACAACAACTGACTCACTTCCCAAGCTCTCTCATTCACAACAGATTGCACACTTGCCCCTTTTTCCAAAACTCTTGCATTCACCTCCCTAACAACCCCATCCATAAACAAATTAAACAACCATGGAGACATCATGCACCCCTGCCGTAAACCAACATTCACTGAGAACCAATCACTTTCCTCTCTTCCTACTCGTACACATGCCTTACATCCTTGATAAAAACTTTTCACTGCTTTTAACAACTTGCCTCCCACACCATATATTCTTAATACCTTCCAAAGAGCATCTCTATCAACTCTATCATATGCCTTCTCCACATCCATAAATGCTACATACAAATCCAACTGCTTTTCTAAGTATTTCTCACATACATTCTTCAAAGCAAAACACCTGATCCACATGTGTGTACATGTTGATATGTATATGTATGTGTATGGGCATTTATATATATATATGAGAAGATGGGTTATTCTTCATCTGTTTCCTGGCATCATCTCACCGATGCGGGAAGCGGTGATCAAGTATAATAATATTTCATTTATATTTATTTTGCTTTGTTGCTGTCTCCCGCGTTAGCAAGGTAGCGCAAGGAAACAGACGAAAGAATGGCCCAACCCACCCACATACACATGTATATACATACACGTCCACACACGTAAATATACATACCTATACATCTCAACGTATACATATATATACACACACAGACATATACATATATACACATGTACATAATTCATACTGTCTACCTTTATTTATTCTTTTTATTCATTTATTTTTATCTATTTATTTTGCTTTGTCGCTGTCTCCCGCATCTGTGAGGTAGCGCAAGGAAACAGACGAAAGAAATGGCCCAACCCACCCCCATACACATGTATATACATACACGTCCACACACGCAAATATACATACCTATACATCTCAATGTACACATATATATACACACAAAGACATATACATATATACACATGTACATAATTCATAGTCTGCTTTTATTTATTCCCATCGCCACCTCGCCACACATGGAAATAACATCCCCCTCCCCCATCATGTGTGCAAGGTAGCACTAGGAAAAGACAACAAAGGCCCCATTCGTTCACACTCAGTCCCCAGCTGCCACGTAATAGTGCCCGAAACCACAGCTCCCCCTCCACATCTAGGCCCCACAGAACTTTCCATGGTTTACCCCACACGCTTCACATACCCTGATTAAATCCACTGACAGCACGTCGACCCCGGTATACCACATCAATCCAATTCATTCTATTCCTTGCCCACCTTTCACCCTCCTGCATGTTCAGGCCCCGATCACTAAAAATCTTTTTCACTCCATCTTTCCACCTCCAATTTGGTCTCCCACTTCTCCTCGTTCCCTCCACCTCCGACACATATATCCTCTTGGTCAATCTTTCCTCACTCATTCTCTCCATGTGCCCAAACCATTTCAAAACACCCTCTTCTGCTCTCTCAACCACGCTTTTTTTATTTCCACACATCCCTTTATTCATTCATAATAAATAAATATAAGTATGCACATGCATGTGCGTGTAAGTATATATGAGTGGATGGGTCTTTCTTCTTCTGTTTCCTGGTACTATCTCTAATGCAGGAAGCAGCAATCAGGTACAATGAATATGTAAACAATAGGTACTCGAAGGTAGGTAGGTACTCTCTCTTGTCTCTTTTCTCATATTAAACTTTACATTTTTTATGCATCATTTCTAAAAGGTCTGTGGGTTCTAAAATGGCCAAAAATGAAGTTTAATGGGCTAATAGTAATGCCCCATTTCCAGCTTCCATGTACTCAGATTTTCCAAATGCTGTTGTAATTCTTACCAAAATGAATTAATCATCTGATAAAAAGATTCCATACAAAAATTATGAAATCAATTCCCCATAAAAAAGAAATCCACTTTGTGCATCCAATTACAGTGGCACATGCCTCACTTTTTCTATTTCTTTCCATATCTTATAAGCGTTTACTCCACAAAGAAGCTAACAATATCTGTCAAGTTCAAAAAACACGAAAAACAAAAAGGCTCACGAATTCTTGTTCTAAACTGTGAGGAAAGTAATTCAAGATTTATCATTAAAACTGACTTTTTCTTACCTGAGAAGGCATCATGCCACCAAGAAACTCTACTGAGGGATCATAACTCGCATCCACTTCCATGCTGCCTTCACCAGTTAGTCCATCTGGGTTATATTCTCCTTCACTTCCTTCACCCTGAAGTGGAAAATTTTGAAAATCACATACATATGATATGAAATTTTTTTTTTTTCTTCCACCATCTTAAAAAGAACAGAATTCCATTAAATATTATGTCTTAATACCCTCTGGTTTTGCTAATTCACCTGACCTGGTACAACAGCACAGGCACATAAATGTATGTAAGTCTGTGCTGCAAGTGATTACACAATCATACAACTTAGAAGTATTGCAATGACAGGTTTGGTTTTGTTTTGTTATGTAGAGTGTATGCACTGAATACTTTGTCTAAACTCAACACATTATCAATGTGTAAAACTGAGTCAAACTTTGTCCTAACCATTCACAAATTACAAGGGAAATGATGTATTATAGCTTTAAGTCTATGGAGGGAAAATATTAGTTAAGCATTACCAAGGATTTCAAACCTAAAGTAAAAGCATATCCCTCACTGGTATCTTTAATACCCAAACACTTTTTTCTCAGCCTATGAAGATACTGTACTGAATAATAAAAACTGTGAAGGTGAAGCCTCCTCCTTCTCTCACAGACTGCAATTATATCTTTCATAGTTTCCACAAAATTCCTGTTTCATTACTTTTTGTAAAATCCTGTAGTCTACCTCATCAAGTGTCTTAGCAAAATCTAGAAAACAGAAGTTCGAAAGAGATTTTTGTCAAAAGTGACAAAAAAAGAGAAGAGAGAGAAATAGCAAAAGAAAGCTGGCAAAAAACAAAAAAGATAGGAATGATATTAAGCCTGAAGGAGGAACAACATTCTCACCTCTGGTGGAGAGAGGCCAAAATTAAATACAGTATCAGAGAGTACCTTATGATGAAGGTACAGTACACACATGCAGACAGTAAACAGAGGGGCTCCGGCATCAAAAGATGCCTAATGTTGGTAAAGTGGTGGAGACAAAACTCTCATTGGAGAAAAAGTCGATCCTATTCAGCCCAGAGGGAAGGAGGGACAGGGAAAATAGAGAAGGAGAGAGAGGACTGACTCTCTTGGTAAGGGACAGCCTAAAGTTTCCGGATATATTGGTAGAAAACTCTTTCAAACATTACAAAACAAGAGGAGTAACTAGCTGTAGGTAAGAAATGCACAGTAGTGTTGAAGATATATAATCCTCCAAAGAATTCTGATGAACCTGAATGAAAATGCAAAGAAAACAAGAAAACCATTAGGATTGCATATGAAACAATGAAATATGCACTTTCCATACTAGGGATTTCAATTATGATGAGACAGATCGGGATAATTTGGATTTTTAGAGAGCCAAAGGGTCATGCAGACATGCATTCTTAGAGTGCATTCATGAAATCTTCCTGTATATTTCACTGACCACAGGGAGGTTGATACACTATCATTACTACATTTCATCTTCACACAAGATAGCAAGGAAATTTAGAATATCATGTATACCACACTAAATCAAAAAGTGATTATGTAATGTTTGAGTTTGAAAATATGATATATGAGGATGTAAAAGGAACATAGCTGAAACCAGACACAGAAAGGTTACAGATCCAAGCAGACTACACAAAACTAAACAATTTCTATGAGAACAGAGACTGGGAAATAAAGTTCAGTAGAAATCATCTAAGTTGTTTTGTGGGAGGTTCTGTATAATTTTCAGTGGAGGAGGAACAAAGGTTCCTTTAACTTCAAATACAGGAGGAAATGTTGAGAGAGATGTGGTTCAATATAAGATGTCAAAAAGCAAGAGAGCTGAAAGACATACGGCCTATATAGTTGGCACTCCAGCCAAACAGTATTTGACAGGTATAAGAAAGGAAGAAGTGAGTACAGCAGGATAAGAAAGACGGAATAGATGAACTCTGAAAAGGATACAGTGGACAAGAGAGAAAAATTATCTAAAACTTTTCTATAAATTCATGAGCAGTTGACTGTTAGCTAAAGAACAGCTAATAAAGCTAAGGGATTTAGAGGGAAGAGCTCTACAGAATAATTTAAAGATATATGAAAAGCTAAAGAACAAGTTCAAAATTGTTTTCTCAATAAAAGACAGTATATTCCTAAAAACAGCAATATGGAATGGAGAGAAGGTCTTTGAAAGGTGAAAAAAGCAAGAAAAAACAAACAAAATACTAAGGGCCTTTGACCCATATAACATTCATGGCCCTGATGAAATTTCTCATACTTGACATGCCCCTTGAAATGTTTTTCAAGATTTTACTGCAGGAAGGGAAAGTACTAAGAGAATGGAAGAGGGCAAATATCATACCTATCTTTAAGAAGGGAGGCTGGAAAGTTGAGCTGAACTATAGACTGGTCTCTCTGAAAAGTGTGGTCTGTGAAATACTGTTAAAGATAATCAGAAAACAAATTATTGATTATTTGTGAGGGAGAAATATAAAACAGATTCATGGAAAGTAGGTCTTTTGTAATTTATCTCTGCCAAAATACATTTGACACTGTATGTCATATAAGGCTTACAAAGAGGCTGGAACTTCATGAGGGAATAATGAGGACTCCAATGAACAGAAGATTCTTTGTGGAACACTACAAAGGACTGATGAAATTCAACTTGAGTAAATGCAAAGTGAAGAAGATAGAAAATAGTAAAAAGAAGGCCTTAGTAAAAATACCATCCAGCAGGGAATAAGCTGCGGGAATTTGAGTGTGGAAGGGTCTTGTGAGCTAGCATTGTACTTAATTCGTTGTCAAGGCCCACCTTAGGGGAATAATACAAGAGACAAACTGTTTCTTGGCAAATACTTGACTTGCATTCAAATACATGAATTAAAAAATATTCAGCAACCTGTTTCCATTATATATAAGACTAAGAAAGAAATTTTTTTGTTTGGTCACAGCACTTAAAGAAGCACAAAGATCTACTAAAAAAAAAAAAGGTCCAGAAGAAAGCAAACAAAAATGGTACAGATTGAACCTCTTTAATCTGGCATCCTTGGGACCTGGCCATTACTGGACCACAGATATAGCTGGAAAACAGAAATTGGCCCATAAGGAACCCCTTATGTAAACATATTTCCAACCCCTAGTCTTGCTAGCTCATTCCACATACATATCACTGTGTTATCAAAGATAGAACAATGCTTAAAATAGGAAATAATACAACCATTATATCTTTCAATTACGTTCTTATTGTTACATCAGTTTGCATAAGAAGTATCCCCAGATGGAGATTCTTCGATATCTTGGGAAAGGGTTTTTCGTGGCATACGACGCTAATACAGGGAAGCTTCGTCAGCATTATACACTTGTTCTGGAGCTGTTTTCCATTGCCACTAATTGTGGTGAGTAGTTAATGCAATGAACAGGTTGGTAGTTGGCTTTGGTTGACTCTTGTTACTATTGTTGTTGCATTGTTATCATCAAGACAGCCAGGCAGCCAGCTCATACACTATCCCTCACCCTGTACATACTGCTGTTGGTTGTTTTAATAGAGATTTGGAGTTTTTATTGATTCTTTAAATATGACCTTACACTACAAGCTTCCATGTAAGCACTACACTTTTCTCTGCACACACTATGTGCTGAAATTCCATATCTCCACTTAAACTTGTGTAACCATCCTTGTGAATATTCAATCATAGTCTACTTTTAATTCTTTATGAAAAACCATGGCTTGCTCGATAAGCAACTCCCCAGAAATGCTTACACCTTTATAACATTGGAGCTTAAACCAATTTACAAGTGCACTGTCTAAGTTCTGTGCTCCTCGCACCTTTCAAAGTTTTCCAAAACTATAAACTTTTCTGGCTTTCATTTTCAGCAAAAAACTGAATATTTGAAATTAACAGGATTGTTAATTAGCTTGGCTGCTGTGTAAACAGATTTTGGCACCTTAGTGCTGCTAACAGCACTGCCCTGGTGGCAGATCTAAAACTAGTGGCAGCAGATTAAAAAAGTGCCAGACTATGTGAGTTCCTGGACCACAGAGTGATTACAGAGGTACAACCTGAACTAAAATCAAGAAAGCTAAGTTACAGGAAGAGGTTAGAATCCATTCATTTCCTAACCATAGAAGAGAGAAGAGTAAAGGGAAACACTGTCACAAACTCTAGTTTTTATATAGTACTAGTGTGATGATGTCAACAGTAGACAGTCCTTCTAAAGTTGCAAAGACAGAGCAACCAGATACCATAACATGAAAGTATGCAAGAAACTTGTTGCAAAATGTAAAGAAGTAGATGGAAAAGGGTAGATTACTAGAAAATGTTCAGATGGGGCCCATTAGCATAAAACTCCATCCCTTTACTATACAGTAAGTACACAAGACTCACATACACACCACCTCATCACTAGATTAGCTGCAGCAGTAAGAGATGGTCTACAGCTTCTACAAGCCATATGTAGATGTAAGGAGAGACAGCATCAATTAGTGAGGCCCAGAGATGTAGTAATTCCTGAAAGCAATATCAGTCGAGGAATATAAAGGAGTGGGAGGGGTAAAATATATGAGTGAGTCTCTGAGACGGCTCTTGCATATACTGCCATGAGAGGCAGTTGCCATTCAAAAAATCCAAACTTAGACTATTTTATAACATCAACATCTCATTCACTTAAGAAAGCAAGCTAACTCAGTTACAGGCAAGTAATAAAAAGTGCAGACAAAGAAAGCAGGAAAAATAAGGTGACATGCAACTCAGTAGAAGAGAATTTTCTTTTATAAACGGAAATATAAAATTTTCAGTCATCTAGAACCGAAAGGAAATTAACAATCATTTCTATGATCTGGAAAGCATTTTAAAGACCATTAATCCTGAGGAATTACAAAACACCAATACTTGAGAGCACAAATATGTATAGTGTGACTTCAATCAGATGAAAATTGGAACTAATTGCCATAAATTGGAAACTATCAGCATGACTAGGATGGTTGCTTTCGGTTAATTTTGAGCACTAAAGTAAAAATAGCATTGTTCTTTGTCACCAAGGAAGACACTACAAAAAAAAAAATAAAACTGACAATACGTGAGCTTGAAAGGGACACTAATGTGAAGAAATAACTGAAGAGATTGAATAGAGAACAGGAAAAAGTGAGGATACATGAAGCGAGGGGAGTGGGTGAGGCATGGGAGGTATTTACGGATGTCGTGATGGCATGGGCAAGAGATATGTGTGGCATACGAAAAGTGGGAGCTGGGCAGATTACGTAGGGTAGTGAGCGGTAGGATGAGGAAGTAATGTAGCTAGTGAAAGAGAAAAGAAAGGTGTTTGGTTAGTACTTACAAGTGGGGAATGCAAATGCTTGGGAGATATAAAGGTTGGATACAAGGTAGTGAGACACAGGAATAAAAAGGGCATTGCATGGTGGACAGAAGAGATTATAAATGCTGTGGAAGAGAACAAAAAGGCATATGGCAGATTGCTCAACAGGAATGTACCAGTGGAAGTTAAGCAAAGGAGCAAAAAGAAAACAGAGTATGTAAGCGCAATGTTAAGAAGCTGATAGAAGAAAGCAAAGAAAGAGTAGATGAAGATTTTGGAAGGAAGTTAAGCAAAAAGTTATGGGATAATAAGAAACCATACTGGAAGGAGGTGAAAGAGGTGGATGTAATAGTGGAAATGTTGATGTGAGAAGTAAGGGAGGGAAGTTGCTGAATCAAAAGGAGGAAGTGAAAGGAAGATGGAAAGAGTATTTTGAAGAACTGATGACGGGAGGAGGCAACAGTTCTTACATGCATGGGTATGGAGGATGGAAGGAAGAGGATACCAGTGCAAGGGCCTATAGCAAAAAGGGAGGTAAATTGGGCAATAATTAGGCTGAATGTAGGAAAGGCACCTGAAGTAGATGGGATTATGGCTGAAATGCTGAAGTATGGAGGAGAAAGTTTGACAGAGTGGATGCATCTTATATGTAATTTAGCATGGAAACAGAAGGTTGTGCCTGCAGACTGGCTGAAAGCTATTCGTTTCTTTATTCAAAGGAAAAGGTAAAAAATATATATGTAGCAATTATAGTATACCAGGAAAAGTGTATGCAAGAATGTTAATTGATAGAATGATGGAAGTGACTGAATGCAGAATAAGTGAAGAGCAAGGGAAAGGTAGGGGATGTGTGAATCAGACTTTTGTAGTAAAGATAACTATGGAAAAGTATTTAGCAAAAGGTAATAAGTTGTATGCAGCTTTTATGGATCTGGAGAAAGCATATATCAGGGTCCAGTGGAATGTTTTAAGGGATGTGTCAACAATATGTGGTATGGGGGCCAACTATTGGATAGTGTGAAAGCCTTCTACAAAGGAGCAAATGCAAATATAAGTGGGGATAGAGAGCTAAGCAAAAGTTTTGGGGTATATGTAGGTGTGAGACAGGGCTGTGTGATGTCACCATGGCTATCTAATATATATATGAACTGAAAGATAAGAGAGATGAAAGCAAAACTAGGGTAAAGGGGTGCAGAGATGGAGTGTGGCAGTGAGATATGGTGGCTAGTGGCAAGCCTACATGCAGATGATACTGTGTTGTTTGCTGTGAGTGAAGAGGAGTTGCAGAAGGTTGTAAATGTGTTTTATGATGTATGTAAATGTAGACAACTGAAGGTAAATACAAGTAAAAGTAAAGTGATGGTGCATGAAAGGAAACAGGGTGAAAGTATAGATTTTGTAAAACCATATAGAAAGAGGAAAGTATACTAGCTTGTGTTTTGGATAAGGAGGGAATTTAAGTATCTAGGACATGTCTTGGGTAAGTGTAGTGATGTGGAAGGAAAGATAAGGAAGACAGCAGTACAGGGTAGAAGAGTCACTGGGCCCCTTAATAGAATAATAAAGGGTAGAGGTGTAAATATGGAAGTGAAGAGAGGATTAAGGGATAGCACAGTCCTCCCAACCCTGACCTATGTAGCCAAAACATAGACATGAAATGAGTCACAGAGGTAAAGAATCCAGGCTGTGGAAATGAGCTATTTCAGAAGAGCATGTGGAGTGACTAGATGGAATGAAGAAAGAAATGAAGGGATGTATGAAAAATGTGTTAAGGCAGGGAATACAAAGGGAGTGAATTGTGAAGAGGTAGAAAGGGGTGAAATACAATACTTTGAAATAGTTTGGGCATGTGGAAAGAATGCAAGACTAGGAGTTTATAATAGTACAGTTAAACGGCTTGGTGCTAATGGAAAACCACCTGTGATGTGGGCAAACAGGGTGGATAAATACTAGAGGGAGAGAAACACTGGAAGAATGAGTAGTTTGGGGTATGCAAGGGAGACATGTAAGGACAGGGATAAGTGTAGACTTTTGCTGGACCACACCTTGTTAAGAGTTCCCAGAGTCAATGGGCATCAGAGGTATAGAAAGACAGATAGATATATAGATAGAAAGATAGATGTATATAAGAAAGCAGCAGGAGGTCGAGAAGGTACAGGTTGAAAAAGAGAGCAAATGAGAGTTGGGGTGAGTGAGTATCAGTAAAATTTAGGGAGAATCAAAAGATATTTTGTAAGGAGATAAATAATGTGCAAAAGACAAGAAAACAAATGGGTACATCAGTGAAGGGGACAAAAGGGGAAGTGATAACAGGTAGTGATGAAGTGAGGAGGGGTTGGAGTGAGCAATTTCAAGGCTTGTTAAATGATTTTGATTTCAAGGCTTGTTAAATGATTTTGATAACAGAATTGAAGATGTAGGGTATTTTGGTTGGAATGATTTGCAATGTAAAAGTCATGGAAATTGGTTTCGATTAGAGAGAAGAGGTAGTGAAAGCCTTGCTTGAGACGAAAGGAACCAAAGCAGATGGAGGAATAGTACACGAGTTGAATTCAGTTGATCAGTTGGTAGAGGCACTGAATGTATGTTTGGATCATGATGAGGTACCTGAGGATTGGCAAAATGCATGTATAGTGCTTGCCTATAAAAACAAGAGGGACAAAAGTGAGTGTTTAAACTACAGATGGTTTTGTGTGTTAAGCAAACCTGTTGTGTGGGAAGGTACTGATTGAGAGGATGAAGGCATGTACAGAGCATCAGACTGAGGAGGAGCAGTGTGGTTTCAGAGGTGGTCGATGATGTGTGGATCAGGTGTTTCCTTTGAAGAATGTATGAGAAATACTTAGAAAAACAGATGGATTTGTATGTGGCATTTATGAATCTATAGAGGACACATGATATGGTTGATAGAGATTCAAGGAAAGTCTTAAGAATACATGGTGTGGGAAGTAAGTTGCTAGAAGCAATGAGAAGTTTTTATCAAAGGTGTAAGGTTTAAGTAAGAGTAGGAAGAAAGGAGAGTGAATGGTTTCAAGTGAAGGTTGTTCTGTGGCAGTGGTGTGTGATGTCACCATGGTTGTTTAATTTGTTTATGGATATGGTGGTGAGGGAGGTAAACAAAAGAGTCTTGCATAGGGGAACAAGTATGCAGTCTGTATGGGATGAGAGGGCATGGGATGTGAGTTGTTGTTACTTACTGATGATACAACACTGGTGGCTGATTTGAGTAAGAAACTGCAAAAGTTGGTGACAGAGAGTGAATATGAATAAAAGCAAGATCATTTCTTTAGCAAGGTTAAGGGACAAGTTAGTTGGGATGGAAGTTTGAATACAATAAAATTGGAGGAAGTGAAGTGTTTGGTGCCTAGGAGTGGACATGACAATGACTGGAACCATGGAAGCAGAAATGAGTAAGGTGGGGGAGGGGGCGATGGTTCTGGGAGGGATGAAGAATGTGTGGAAAGAGAGAACGTTATCTCAAAGAGCAAAAAAGGTTATGTTTGAAGGATTAGTAGTTCCAACAATATTGTATGGTTGCAAGGTATGGGCTATAGATAGGGTTGTGCGGATGAGGTCAGATGTGTTGGAAATGAAATGTTTGAGGACAGTATGTGGTGTAAGTGGTTTGATCAAGTTAGAGGGATATGTGGAAATAAAAAGAATGTGGCTGAGAAAGCAGGAGAAGGTGTGTTGAAATCATTTGGGAACGTGGAGAGAACAAGTGAAGAAAGGTTGACAAAGAGGATATACATGTCAGAAGTGGGTTCAGTGGGGTTGAGGGGCAAGTTAACTGGGATGTAAGTTTGAATGGAGAAAAATTGAAGGAAGTGCAGTGTTTTAGATATCTGGGAGTGGACTTAGCAGCAAAAGAACCATGGAAGTGGAAGTGAGTCACAGGGTGAGGGAGGAAGCAAAGGTTTTGAGAGCAAAGAAGAATGTGTGAAAGGAGAGAATTTATCTCGGAGAGCACAAATGGGTATGTTTGAAGGAATAGTAGTTCCAACAGTGTTATATGGTTGTGAGGCATGGGCTATGGATAGGGGTGTACAGAGGAGGGTGGGGGGTGTTGGAAATGAAATGTTTGAGGACAATATGTGGTGTGAGGTAGTTTGATCGAGTAAGTAATGAAAGGGTAAGAGAGATGTGTCGTAATAAAAAGAGTGTGGTTGAAAGAGTGAGGGAGGAAGCAAAGGTTTTGAGAGCAAAGAAGAATGTGTGAAAGGAGAGAATTTATCTCGGAGAGCAAAAATGGGTATGTTTGAAGGAATAGTAGTTCCAACAGTGTTATATGGTTGTGAGGCATGGGCTATGGATAGGGGTGTACAGAGGAGGGTGGGGGGTGTTGGAAATGAAATGTTTGAGGACAATATGTGGTGTGAGGTAGTTTGATCGAATAAGTAATGAAAGGGTAAGAGAGATGTGTCGTTATAAAAAGAGTGTGGTTGAAAGAGCAGAAGAGGGTGTATTGAAATGGTTTGGACATATAGAGAGAATGAGTGAAGAAAGATTGACAAAGAGGATATATGTGTCAGAGGTGGAGGGAACAAAGGGAAGCGGGAAACCAAACTGGAGGTGGAAGGATGGAGTGAAAAGGATTTTGAGTGATCGGGGCCTGAACATAAAGGAGGGTGAGAGGCATGCAAGGAACAGAGTGAATTGGAATGGTGTGGTATATCAGGGTCGACATGCTTTTAATGGACTGAACCAGGGCATGTTAAGCATCTGATGTAAACCATGGAAAGGTCTGTGGGGCCTGGATGTGGATAGGGAGCTGTGGTTTCAGTACATTACACATGACAGCAAGAGATTGAGCGTGAACGATTGTGGCCTTTTTTTGTCTTTTCCTGGCGCTACCTCACTGGGGGGAATGGTATTTCATGTGTAGCAGGGTGTTGATGGGAATGGATGAAGGTAGCAAGTACGAATATGTATATGTCTGTGTATGTATCTGTATGTATACGTTGAATTGTATATGTGCATGTAAGGGCATTTATGCACATATATGTGTATGTGGGTGGTTGGACCTTTCTTCATCTGTTTTCTTTGCACTACCTCACTGATGTGGGAAACAGTGCTTAAGTATAATAAATATAAAATTAATAAATGTGTATATGAGCGCATGGGCCATTCTTCATCTGTTTCCTGGCATTACTTCGCTGACACAGGAAACAGTGGTTAAGTATTATAAATAAATAAATATCAACATAAAAAATAAAGAATAAAACAAAAGTATATGTTACTAATCCATGAAAACTTGGCTGACAGGAGCTGTAACCATGCAACACATGTAGCTGTGTAAGTAATCTATGAGATATTTTGAGCTCTGAACAGATGGTAGGAAGAGTAACTCAGTGGTGGATGGATGTTGATTGGCCAAGGCCAGGTCCTTTTTAAGAAATGAGCTGCTATGAGTAACTTTGGGTAGTTCATAAAGGGTGAGCAATGCCTATTGCCTCCTTGCAAATCACTTACACATGAATTCCCAAGATATATATCTCATGCTTCTGGGACAGACTACAGAAAAAAAGAGCAAACCCTCTATGTATTGAATTGTTGTACTTCCACTTACGCCCATAACCATTTGCTATGAACACTTGGTGCAGATGATAATAAATTTAGTCAGAGTTTTAACTTAGAGTTTATTCTCTAAACTATATAGTAAATCATAAATGAAAAGTTATAAAAAGTAAGAATTTTTCTGTTCTAGTAACACACCTGGTAATATGGATATTGGGCAGAGAGTTGCACCATAGCTTCAGCTGCTCCCTGAGTTTCATCTGGTCCTTGTTGCTGGGTAATATAATGGTCATCCTCAAGAACAATACCACCTTCCATATCCTCTGGAATCTGTACCACTTGATGGGCTCCAAAGTCCTCCTCATCATCACTGAACTCAAGATCTGTCAAAAGTTGTATGAATTACAAAAATATTTCCGTAAAGTTTTACATATACACATTTCCATCACATTGTTTCATCAGTTGAATAATTATATGGCTAAGTTTACAAAAAATACATAGCCATCTTTCTAATGATGTCAACTCTGCCCCTTCTCCATTACAGGGCACAATGGTGCATGAAGAATCTTCCCAAAATATTGGTTATCAACCATCTACACACACTGAAGTACTTATGATCAATAGCAAAATGCTCAATACCTTTAACTCAGATTTTTGGATAATGATTTACTTAACACACCTTAACAAGTTGGGTAATATTTTCCACTCATCTTATACTGCTTAAGGGACAAAAATATCACTCCACCATCTCTCATACCAGATTATTTCATTTGCTGACAACAGCGATAGCATTGCAATACAGCACAAACAATTATTTTATACATTATCTGTTTAATAGATAGCAATAACTCCTGGGCCATGAAATATATTTCCCATTCTTGATAAAGGACACATTGTCTACCAAGACATGTTGAATGCACGACATGCAAAAGCCAAAGAAACTAAGTCACAAAATTCATAAGGACTTTATCATGATGTAAGAGCACAGTTCCTCATTCAAAATGATCATGCAATTGATATAGAGGAGCTTTCCTTTCCACAAACCTCAAGTAGAAATTCAAAACCAGGACATATCATGTGCGTTCTACAGTAATATGGATAAAAAAGCAAGTGACATATGTATTAAGAGAAAAGAATGATAAAGTTGAGTTTTGGACTCAACTTTCTTAAGGATTTATCATGAAGGAAAAAAAGGCAATTTTCCTTGCATCTTACAGTAACAACTTGAAATCAAAGCTTTGAAAAATAAGACATAGTTAAACATCTTAGAGGCTTTTGTAGTATCTGTCCTTAACTTTCACCCATTCAGTGCTATGGGCATTTGGTGACAAATAGCAAATTGCTATGGCACCAACCTCCACACAAAATCTCCCACCACAAGATGAATTCCAAAAGAACTATAAGCTCTGCCACAGATGGCAGCCAAAACAACGAACAAGTATACCTTTCTATTCCAAGAATCCCTTCTATACTTATGAGGCTCTCACAGTACTCAGGAAGCTGATCAAGTCCACCAGTCGGGACCATAGATTATTATGTGGTGCAAGGCTGTATGTGCATGCATGCCCAGAAAGTGCAGGGAAATTGTACAGAATGTCCTTGATGTCTTCTTTATGGTCGTTGCATGTGCCCAGAAAGTGTAGAGAAATTGCACTGTAAGTGCTTGGTGTCACTGGGTCTTGGGATATGGTGAAACTGTGTTTACAGTTTTGTAGTGATGCATGATGCCTAGAGTGTAAGTGAGATAGTGTGACTTGTTTGTCTGGAGAGTGGTTTCTAAATAGTATATGTCCAGAGGGTTGGATTTTAAGACTTAGTTGGGAACTCAGTTGTTTAGAGCATGCTTGGTTATTTCAGGTTTCATGTGCTTTCTCAACATTCTATTTGTTGGAGGTGGGGGGATCTGTGAGTAGAGGTTACTGAAGTGTGAAACAAGAAAAGGCAGGGTTTTAATTTCTACTTGAGGGTTGGTTGTTAATTACAGAGTGGTTAGGTTGGGAAGGTGTCTAGTACTGCTGCATAGGTTTTCATGCTGAAGTTGTTCTGAAAGCACTATTTTGTGTGGTTTGCATCTTTATCATATTTGCTTTCCAGAAGAAGGAAGGCCAGGTAGGTGAGGCATACATATAGTGGAACAGTGTTCTGAGTGCATTTAGTTTGTGTGATGCTTTTGTGTTGATGCTATTGGAATGGGGAGTAAATGTCACATGTGATGCCTAGAATACTTGGTGTTTTGTTAAAAGGGAGTGACTGTCCATTCAAGGTGACTGAAGAGTGTTAGCTGGATTCATGTTTGTCTGCAATTAAGAGACTGAATGATCATTTCTGTCAAGATGCAGATATTCTCCTGTTGGTAGCCATTGCTCTAAGTGAGTTATGGAGTGCTGCATGTTTGTTGTTGTCAATGTGATGTCAGAATCTATACATGTAAGGACCTTCATACTGAGGTTTGCCTGAATTAATGGGAGGTCATACAGGAAGAGATCTAAGTTACAGAAAGAACTACTCCTTGGGGAATTTACTTTAGAGTTTGTGTTTGGGAGGAAAGGCCACTGTAAGTGACTGGTATAGTGGCTGGGAATGAAAATGACCAACCACATTTTGTTGTTGTGAAAGGTGGAGTCAAGTATTTCTTGAGCAAGGATAAGTCATGGGACTGTGTCAAATACTTTGTTGATGTCTATTGGCACTACTAATGTAGGGGAGGGTGTTGGGTTGGTTGCATCCATCTAGGATATGCTGTTAGAGTGACTGGATGTGACCCCATGCTGTGAGAAGTTTTCTTTGATTTTCTTGAGGATCATTTTTTCACAATTTGTTTATGGATGGGATTGTTAGGAAGATGAATGCAGGAGTTTTCGAGAGAGGGGCAAGTGTGCAGTCTTTTGTGGATGAAAGGGCTTGGGAAGTGAGTCAGTTGCTGCTCGCTGATGATACAGCACTGGTGGCTGATTCGGGTAAGATACTGCAGAAATTGGTGACTGAGATTGGTAAAGTGTGTGAAAGAAGAAAGTTGAGAGTAAATGTGAATAACAGCAAGGTTACTAGGTTCAGTAGGGTTGAAGGACAAGTTAATTGGGAATTAAGTTTGAATAGAGAAAAACTATAGGAAGTGAAGTGTTTTAAATATCTGGGAGTGAACTTAGCAGTGGATGGAACCACAGAAGCAGAACTCAGTCACAGGGTGGGGGAGGGGACAAAGGTTCTGGGAGAGTTGAAGAATGTGTGGAAGGCACGAACATTATCTCGAAGAGCAAAAATGGGTATGTTGAAGGAATAGTGGTTCCAACAATGTTATATGGTTGCGAGGCATGGGCTATAGATAGGGTTGTGCGGAGGAATGATCATGGATGTGTTGGAAATGAAATGTTTGAGGACAATATGTGGTATAAGTAATGACAGTAATGAAAGGGTAAGAGAGATGTGCAGTAATAAAAAGAGTGTGGTTGAGAAAGCAGAAAAGGGTGTGTTGAAATGGTTTGGACACATGGAGAGAATGAGTGAGGAAAGATTGACAAAGAGAATATATGTGACAGAGGTGGAGGGAACAATGAGAAGCGGGAGACCAAATTGGAGGTGGAAGGATGGAGTGAAAAAGCTTTTGAGCGATTGGGTCCTGAACATACAGGAGGGTGAAAGGCATGCAAGGAATAGAGTGAATTGGAGTGATGTGGTATACCGGGGTGGACATGCTGTCAATGGATAGAACCACGGCATGAAAGCATCTGGGGTAAACCATGGAAAGGTCTGTGGGGCCTGGATGTGGAAAGGGAGCTGTGATTTCGGTGCATTACACATGACAGCTAGAGACTGAGTGTGAATGAATGTGGCCTTTTTTGTCTTTTCCTGGTGCTACTTCGCTGGAGGAGGAGGAGGGGGGAGGATGCTCTTCATGTGTGGTGGGGTGGCAACAGGAATGGATGAAGGCAGCAAGTATGAATATATACATGTGTATATATGTATATGTCTGTGTATGTATATGTATGTATGCACTGAAATGTATATGTATGTATATGTGTGTATATGGGAGGGATGGGCCATTCCTCATCTGTTTCCTTGCGCTACCTCCCTGACACGGAAGACAGCGTTTAAGTATAATACAATATAAATAATTAAAGTATACTAATCCATGGGAGGGTAATAGCCAGCCTGGTAACAGAATGCATCTTGACAGCATGAAATCTACGAAAATACTGTGCTGCTAGTGGCTGGGATTGACTGTATCAATGACATCATCTTTGGATCGGTCTTAGATTAGCCAAGAGCAGGTCCAAAACAAGTGAGATGCTGCTACCAAGGATAAGTAATGAATGAAGAGGAAGAAAGGCCAGTGCTTCCTCAATGAAAATTATGAGGACTGGAGGGTCATAACCCTGATTTTTAAGAAGGCATCCAAAGAGTCCCTTAAGCATATGTAACAAACTGCATAGGAGAGAGACAAGTAAAATCAGAGAAATCGTAATGTCAATTTACCTTCCTCTAATACATTCCTTTGCTCCTGTTGTATCCTTCGTCTTTTAGCTGTTGGCATCATGTCATCTTCATCGCCATCCACTACATTTACATGCTCATCATCTTCATCACCTGTAAAAGTTGTGGGGGATATTATAAAAGTTTCACAGGCACTAAGTTGCTTTAGATCCCAACAGTAATCATATGGGTACAAACACCAAGCCAGGTTGTTCAGCTTTACATTGCAATAATAAGATTTGGCCTTAATTCACTTAAAGGTAGCATATTTATAAAATGATTAACAAAGATTGAAAAAAGTTGAGCTACTGATTTCTATGAGAGTCACTGAGAAATGCTGCTAAAACTTTTTCAATCTTTGTTAAACATTTTACAAAGATAATATCTTTACTGTAATTAAGGTAAAATCTTACTATCGTTACATAAGCCGAATAATGTGGTATGGTATTTGTACCCATATAAATGTCACTATTTTCTATAATATATCATAAACCATCAAATATGCAAACAGCTCTAATTAGACTATCAGCACCCACTGTCTCTACAACCAATAACAAGCCTCTTGTGTATAAGTGGACAGGGCTTATTTGACTTTTTTTACGATCAGAGTATAAATACCAAAGATCAAGCCAGATAATGAGCAATATGAGAATAAGAATAATCCCTATGAAATACAGAAGGCTGATGATGAAAATGTTCAATGTGTTAATAAGAATACTGTTCTGGTATACTGTCATTGACAATATAAGCTGAAATAAAGAAACTAAAAGATAATCTTCAAACATTTTGCATGTTAAATTAATGGCATGGACACATGAAATATTATGACAAATTAAAAGAACTATAACTGTAAAGTTATGAAGCATGATAACAATATAAAATCATTTATGTGTGGCAGCATACAAACCGACAATCAAAAGAGAACTGAATGGACGGCTAAAGAAAGTACTGGATTAAAGTAAAATTGACAGCTACAGAATCAAGTACAATATGTAATAAATAGTAAGTACTAAGTGCTACTTTTGTCTCAGGTGAAGCCTACTCATAAGTATTACATATGGGAAGAGGAAAGTTATTAAATCAGTAAATATTCCTACGAATTTTAAGATGAAACTATACACAATTGTATGAGTGCCTAGCTTGAAAGACAGAAAGACTCTTCAATGTTGTATTCATGAGATCAGGAACTTGAGAGTATCATACAGGAAGTTTTCAAAAGAAAACTGGATGTATGGCTGAAGTAAGTCCTAGATCAATATAAATTTGATGACTAGAGAAGATATGTGGCTGTAAGATGAAAGCTGGCAAGGCAGCAGGTTTGGATGGTATTGCAGCGGAATTTATAAAAAAAAAAAAAGGGGGGGGGGTGACTGTGTTGTTCATTGGTTGGTGAGGATATTCAATATATGTATGGTTCATGGTTTAGTGCCTGAGGATTGGCGGAATGCATGCATAGTGCCATTATACAAAGGCAAAGGGAATAAGGGTGAATGTTCAAATTACGAAGGTATAAGTTTGTTAAGTATTCCTGGGAAATCATATGGGAGGGTATTGATTGAGAGGGTGAAGGCATGTACAGAGCATCAGATTGGGGAAGAGCAGTATGCTTTCAGAAGTGGTAGAGGATGTGTGGATCAGATGTTTGCTTTGAAAAATGTATGTGAGAAATACTTACAAAAACAGATGGATTTTTATGTAGCATTTATGGATCTGGAGAAGGCATATGATAGGGTTGATAGAGATGCTCTGTGGAAGTTATTAAGAGTATATGGTGTGGGAGGTACGTTGCTAGAAGCAGTGAAAAGTTTTTACCAAATATGTAAGGCATGCGTACGAGTAGGAAGAGAGGAAAGTGATTGGTTCCCAGTGAATGTCTGTTTGCAGCAGGGGTGCATGATGTCTCTCCATGGTTGTTAAATTTGTTTATGGATGGAGTGGTTAGGGAGGTGAGTCAGTTGTTGTTCAGTGATGATAAAGCACTGGTGGCTGATTCGGGTGAGAAACTACAGAGTTGGTAACTGGTAAAGCATGTGAAAGAAAGCTGAGAGTAAATGCAAATAAGAGCAAGGTTATTAAGTTCAGTAGGGTTGAGGGACAAGTTAATTGGGAGGTGAGTCTGAATGGAGAAAAACTGGAGGAAGTGAAGTGTTTTAGATATCTGGGAGTGGATTTGGCAGCGGATGGAACCATGGAAGCAGAAGTGAGTCACAGGGTGGGGGAGGGGGTGAAGGTTCTGGGAGCATTGAAGAATGTGTGGAAGGCAAGAACATTATCTCAGAGAGCAAAAATGGGTATGTTTGAAGGAAAAGTGGTTCTAACAATGTTATATGGTTGCAAGGCATGGGCTATAGATAAGGTTGTGCGGAGGAGGGTGGATGTGTTGGAGAAGAAATGTTTGAGGACAATATGTGGTGTGAGGCGGTTTGGTCGAGTAAGTAATGAAAGGGTAAAAGAGATGTGTGGTAATAAAAAGAGAGTGGTTGAGAGAGCAGAAGAGGGTGTGTAGAAATGGTTTGGCCACATGGAGAGAATGAATGAGGAAAGATTGACAAAGAGAATAAATGTGTCAAAGGCAGAGGGAACGAGAAGAAGCAGGAAACCAAATTGCAGGTGGAAGGATGGAGTGAAAAAGATTTTTTGCGATCGGGGCCTGAACATACAGGAGGGTGAAAGGCATGCAAGGAATAGAGTGAATTGAAACAATGTGGTATACCGGGGTGGACGTGCTGTCAATGGATTGAACCAGGGCATATGAAGCATCTGGGGTAAACTATGGAAAGTTTCATGGGGCCTGGATGTGGAAAGGGAGCTTTGGTTTCGGTGCATTACACATGACAGTTAGAGATTGAGTGTGAACAAATGTGGCCTATTTGTCTTTTCCTGGCACTACCTCATGCGCACGCGCCGGGGGGGGCAATGCTTCTTCTTGTGTGGCAGGGTGGCGACAGGAATAGATGAAGGCAGCAAGTATGATTATGTACATGTGTATATATGTATATGTATGTGTATGTATATATGCATTGAACTGTATGGTATGTATATGCGCGTGTGTGGGCGTTTATGTATATAAATGTGTATGTGGGTGGGTCAGGCCATTCTTTCGTCTGTTTCCTTGTGCTACCTCACTAACGCTGGAGACGACGATTAAGTATAATGAATAAAAATGAAAATATTTAGAAATACAGAAGTCATTTGCTAACCAATGGGGTTGCAAAGTTGCTAAAACTGTGGTTGGCAATGTAGAGTATCTATGGGATATGGGAGTTAGGGGAAGTAGAAGTGGCCCTTAAGATACAAACCTAAAGCTCAGTAATGAACACTTCAGGTTGATTAGAAAAAAAAAAATAATTTACTTCCACACAACAAGATTATCTTCTAACACTATAAAGAAATGATGCACAAAACTGTAAAGTCACCACTGATGCTGTATCATCATACTTGGCAACATGGTTGGTAAAATTGTATACATTATTCTAAATGTGTAGACTCTACACAGACGTTGACAAATAACCTCTGTATTACACTGCAGAAATTATGAATGAGTTTAATGAGGGAGAATGGAGGGCATTTGTAAGAAGGATAATGAAGTCTATGCTTCTTTCTTAAACTTGGTTTCATACTTGAAATCTATTTCATACACAGGAACAGCAATGATAGCAAATAACATGAATTTAGTCAGAAATATTACACTACTCACACTATAAAATGTCAGGTAGAGTGGCTCACTTGTACAGAGAAGATGTTGAAGGTGCATTCTTTCTCAGAAATATTCTAGATCTCTATCAATCATGTCAACAGTGTCTTTGATCACCCCAGGGGTCACACAAGAAGAAAACCAAGCACCGCTGCTTCATAAGTTTCTCTACGTGAAGAAAGGCCAAGTTGAGGGAGGTCTGGGATGACCAACCATGGTGGCCTCCCTCTCCTTACATAATTCTACTAAAATCACTCTGTAAGTCACTTATTTTGTCACACTCAACTTACCCTTCTTCACTTTCCTCACCAACTCTTAAATATCATAACTGTTCTTCCTTATCACTATGATCTTCCACCAGTCTACATATACTCTGTGGGGTCACCATGTACACATGACCCACAGGTCACTGATCATAAACTTACAATGGTGGTTGGAGAGATAAAGAAGAAAGAATTTTTCATTATACCATAATGCCGACAGAGTAAACCTGCATATCTAAACAGGGGTGGGAAAAGTTGAATCATCATGGGAGCAGTTTAAGGGTAAATTTCTAAGAACTGGAGGTCCTAAAACCATTGCACCATTCAAAGTAATATGGCTGATATCTTGTTCACTAGTTGTTGTAACAAGTATGTGAAAATCTATAATAACCTTGGGCTTAACAGAACAATAATAATAAAAACTAGTCTTTTGAGCACCAATTTCACTGTTTTCATGGACTGATATTAATATGATTATCAGTCCACAATCATTATTCTTCAAAATGCATAGTGGTAATGTACCTGAATAACCAGTAAGATGATCAGATGGGGACCCTAAATGGTGGTCAGGATGGTCTTGCTCAGGTTCAGCATAGGTGTAGTTGGCATCATCATCTGGCCCAAGAGATGTGCCAAGAGAATCTGTCTCTGCCTGTTCTAATGCTCGCTCTTGTGCTAAAGCTATCTTCTTCTCTAAGGCATCAAGGTGAGTTTCATACTGAAAAATAATGAAGAAGAGAAGGAAGATATTTAGGGTATCTAGTTTTCTACTAATGGCAAGCACAATTAATATCAAAATGCTCTTCGGTATAACACATTCATGGGATTTGCGTTTATCTCACAATTTGAAGAAAAAAAGGAAACATGATCATAACTTTTCAAGTTTCAAAATCAATTTCACAAAGACAATACCTGAGCAGTTTTACAAAAATTATACAAGAACAATCACTGAAAAAACATTCAAAACTGAGCAAGAAATGTATCAATATGTCTAGGAATAGTGTGGATGAATAGAACAAAGTGGGGAAAAAAGGAGAAATTGAAAAACTAAAATTGAAACAGCACCCCCCCAACCTCTGCGGGTGCACAAGGTAGCACTAGTAAAAGACAACAAAGGCCACATTCATTCACACTCACTCTCTAGCTGTCATGTGTAATGCACCAAAACCACAGCTCCCTTTCCACATCCAAGCCCCACAAAACTTTCCATGGTTTACCACAGACACTTCACATGCCCTGGTTCAATCCACTGACAGCACGTCCACCCCAGTATACCACATCGTTCCAATTCACTCTATTCCTTGCACGCCTTTCACCCTCCTGTATGTTCAGGCCCTGATCTCTCAAAATCTTTTTCACTCCATCCTTCCACCTCCAATTTGGTCTCCCACTTCCACTTGTTCCCTCCACCTCCTACACATATATCCTCTTTGTCAATCTTTCCTCACTCATTCTCTCCATGTGACCAAACCATTTCAACACACTCTCTTCTGCTCTCTAAACCACACTCTTTTTATTATCACACATCTCTCTTACCCTTTCACCCCACACACCACATATTGTCCACAGGCATTTCATTTCCAACACATCCACCCTCCTCCTCACAACCTTATCTATAGCCCATGCCTCGCAACCATATAACATTGTTGAAACCACTATATTATTTTTATTTTTCATTATACTTTGTCGCTGTCTCCCGCATTTGCGAGGTAGCGCAAGGAAACAGACGAAAGAAATGGCCCAACCCCCCCCATACACATGTATATACATACGTCCACACACGCAAATATACATACCTACACAGCTTTCCATGGTTTACCCCAGACGCTTCACATGCCCTGCTTCAATCCACTGACAGCACGTCAACCCCGGTATACCACATCGCTCCAATTCACTCTATTCCTTGCCCTCCTTTCACCCTCCTGCATGTTCAGGCCCCGATCACACAAAATCTTTTTCACTCCATCTTTCCACCTCCAATTTGGTCTCCCTCTTCTCCTTGTTCCCTCCACCTCCGACACATATATCCTCTTGGTCAATCTTTCCTCACTCATCCTCTCCATGTGCCCAAACCACTTCAAAACACCCTCTTCTGCTCTCTCAACCACGCTCTTTTTATTTCCACACATCTCTCTTACCCTTACGTTACTCACTCGATCAAACCACCTCACACCACACATTGTCCTCAAACATCTCATTTCCAGCACATCCATCCTCCTGCGCACAACTCTATCCATAGCCCACGCCTCGCAACCATACAACATTGTTTGAACCACTATTCCTTCAAACATACCCATTTTTGCTTTCGAGATAATGTTCTCGACTTCCACACATTCTTCAAGGCCCCCAGAATTTTCGCCCCCCCCCCACCCTATGATCCACTTCCGCTTCCATGGTTCCATCCGCTGCCAGATCCACTCCCAGATATCTAAAACACTTCACTTCCTCCAGTTTTTCTCCATTCAAACTCACCTCCCAATTGACTTGACCCTCAACCCTACTGTACCTAATAACCTTGCTCTTATTCACATTTACTCTTAACTTTCTTCTTCCACACACTTTTCCAAACTCAGTCACCAGCTTCTGCAGTTTCTCACATGAATCAGCCACCAGCGCTGTATCATCAGCGAACAACAACTGACTCACTTCCCAAGCTCTCTCATCCCCAACAGACCTCATACTTGCCCCTCTTTCCAAAACTCTTGCATTTACCTCCCTAACAACCCCATCCATAAACAAATTAAACAACCATGGAGACATCACACACCCCTGCCGCAAACCTACATTCACTGAGAACCAATCACTTTCCTCTCTTCCTACACGTACACATGCCTTACATCCTCGATAAAAACTTTTCACTGCTTCTAACAACTTTCCTCCCACACCATATATTCTTAATACCTTCCACAGAGCATCTCTATCAAATCTATCATATGCCTTCTCCAGATCCATAAATGCTACATACAAATCCATTTGCTTTTCTAAGTATTTCTCACATACATTCTTGAAAGCAAACACCTGATCCACACATCCTCTACCACTTCTGAAACCACACTGCTCTTCCCCAATCTGATGCTCTGTACATGCCTTCACCCTCTCAATCAATACTCTCCCATATAATTTACCAGGAATACTCAACAAACTTATACCTCTGTAATTTGAGCACTCACTCTTATCCCCTTTGCCTTTGTACAATGGCACTATGCACGCATTCCGCCAATCCTCAGGCACCTCACCATGAGTCATACACACATTAAATAACCTTACCAACCAGTCAACAATACAGTCACCCCCTTTTTTAATAAATTCCACTGCAATACCATCCAAACCTGCTGCCTTGCCGGCTTTCATCTTCCGCAAAGCTTTCACTACCTCTTCTCTGTTTACCAAATCATTTTCCCTAACCCTCTCACTTTGCACACCACCTCGACCAAAACACCCTATATCTGCCACTCTATCATCAAACACATTCAACAAACCTTCAAAATACTCACTCCATCTCCTTCTCACATCACCACTACTTGTTATCACCTCCCCATTTGCGCCCTTCACTGAAGTTCCTATTTGCTCCCTTGTCTTATGCACTTTATTTACCTCCTTCCAGAACATCTTTTTATTCTCCCTAAAATTTAAAGATACTCTCTCACCCCAACTCTCATTTGCCCTTTTTTTCACCTCTTGCACCTTTCTCTTGACCTCCTGTCTCTTTCTTTTATACATCTCCCACTCAATTGCATTTTTTCCCTGCAAAAATCGTCCAAATGCCTCTCTCTTTTCTTTCACTAATAATCTTACTTCTTCATCCCACCACTCACTACGCTTTCTAATCAACCCACCTCCCACTCTTCTCATGCCACAAGCATCTTTTGCGCAATCCATCAATGATTCCCTAAATACATCCCATTCCTCCCCCACTCCCCTTACTTCCATTGTTCTCACCTTTTTCCATTCTGTACTCAGTCTCTCCTGGTACTTCCTCACACAAGTCTCCTTCCCAAGCTCACTTACTCTCACCACCCTCTTCACCCCAACATTCACTCTTCTTTTCTGAAAACCCATACAAATCTTCACCTTAGCCTCCACAAGATAATGATCAGACATCCCTCCAGTTGCACCTCTCAGCACATTAACATCCAAAAGTCTCTCTTTCGCGCGCCTGTCAATTAACACGTAATCCAATAACGCTCTCTGGCCATCTCTCCTACTTACATACGTATACTTATGTATATCTCGCTTTTTAAACCAGGTATTCCCAATCACCAGTCCTTTTTCAGCACATAAATCTACAAGCTCTTCACCATTTCCATTTACAACACTGAACACCCCATGTATACCAATTATTCCCTCAACTGCCACATTACTCACCTTTGCATTCAAATCCCCCATCACTATAACCCAGTCTCGTGCATCAAAACCACTAACACACTCATTCAGCTGCTCCCAAAACACTTGCCTCTCGTGATCTTTCTTCTCATGCCCAGGTGCATATGCACCAATAATCACCCATCTCTCTCCATCAACTTTCAGTTTTACCCATATTAATTGAGAATTTACTTTCTTACATTCTATCACATACTCCCACAACTCCTGTTTCAGGAGTACTGCTAGTCCTTCCCTAGCTCTTGTCCTCTCACTAACCCCTGACTTTACTCCCAAGACATTCCCAAACCACTCTTCCCCTTTACCCTTGAGCTTCGTTTCACTAAGAGCCAAAACATCCAGGTTCCTTTCCTCAAACATACTACCTATCTCTCCTTTTTTCACCTCTTGGTTACATCCACACACATTTAGACACCCCAGTCTGAGCCTTCGAGGAGGATGAGCACTCCCCGCGTGACTCCTTCTTCTGTTTCCCATTTTAGAAAGTTAAAAAAATACAAGGAGGGGAGGATTTCTGGCCCCCCGCTCCCGTCCCCTCTAGTCGCCTTCTACGACACGCGAGGAATGCGTGGGAAGTATTTTTCACCCCTATCCCCAGGGATAATATACATATATATACATATACATACACAAACATACGCACATATACACACACACACACATATACATATATATACATATGAAAAATATATAAAATATATATATATATATATATATATATATATATATATATTTATTTCATTTATTTTGCTTTGTCGCTGTCTCTCGCGTTTGCGAGGTAGCGCAAGGAAACAGACGAAAGAAATGGCCCAAACCACCCCCATACACATGTATATACATACACGTCCACACACGCAAATATACATACCTATACATCTCAATATACACATACATATATACCCATGCACACAATTCACACTGTCTGCCTTTATTCATTCCCATCGCCACCTCGCCACACATGGGAATACCATCCCCCTCCCCCTCATGTGTGCGAGGTAGCGCTAGGAAAAGACAACAAAGGCCCCATTCGTTCACACTCAGTCTCTAGCTGTCATGCAATAATGCACCGAAACCACAGCTCCCTTTCCACATCCAGGCCCCACAGAACTTTCCATGGTATACCCCAGACACTTCACATGCCCTGGTTCAATCCATTGGCAGCAAGTTGACCCTGGTATACCACATCGTCCCAATTCACTCTATTCCTTGCACGCCTTTCACCCTCCTGCATGTTTAGGCCTCAATCACTCAAAATCTTTTTCACTCCATCTTTCCACTTCCAATTTGGTCTCCCACTTCTTGTTCCCTCCACCTCTGACACATATATCCTCTTGGTCAATCTTTCCTCACTCATTCTCTCCATGTGCCCAAACCATTTCAAAACACCCTCTTCTGCTCTCTCAACCACGCTCTTTTTATTTCCACACATCTCTCTTACCCTTACATTACTTACTCGATCAAACCACCTCACACCACACATTGTCCTCAAACATCTCATTTCCAGCACATCCATCCTTCTGCGCACAACTCTATCCATAGCCCATGCCTCGCAACCATACAACATTGTTGGAACCACTATTCCTTCAAACATACCCATTTTTGCTTTCCGAGATAATGTTTTCGACTGCCACACATTCTTCACGGCTCCCAGGATTTTCACCCCCCTCCCCCACCCAATGATTCACTTCTGCTTCCATGGTTCCATCCACTGCCAGATCCACTCCCAGATATCTAAAACACTTTACTTCCTCCAGTTTTTTTCCATTCAAACTTACCTCCCAATTGACTTGACCCTCAACCCTACTGTACCTAATAACCTTGCTCTTATTCACATTTACTCTTAACTTTCTTCTTTCACACACTTTACCAAACTCAGTCACCAGCTTCTGCAGTTTCTCACATGAATCAGCCACCAGCGCTGTATTATCAGCGAACAACAACTGACTCACTTCCCAAGCTCTCTCGTCCCCAAAAGACTTCATACTTGCCCCTCTTTCCAAAACTCTTGCATTCACCTCCCTAACAACCCCAACCATAAACAAATTAAACAACCATGGAGACATCACACACCCCTGCCGCAAACCTATATTCACTGAGAACCAATCACTTTCCTCTCTTCCTACACGTACACATGCCTTACATCCTCGATAAAAACTTTTCACTGCTTCTAACAACTTGCCTCCCACACCATATTTGAGTGAGTGCTCAAATTACAGAAGTATAAGTTTGTTGAGTATTCTTGGTAAATTATATGGGAGGGTATTGATTGAGAGGGTGAAAGCATGTACAAGAGCATCAGATTGGGGAAGAGCAGTGTGGTTTCAGAAGTGGTAGAGGATGTGTGGATCAGGTGCTTGCTTAGAAGAATGTATGTGAGAAATACTTACAAAAGCAAATGGATTTGTATGTAGCATTTATGGATCTGGAGAAGGCATATGATACAGTTGATAGAGATGCTCTGTGGAAGGTATTAAGAATATATGGTGTGGGAGGCAAGTTGTAAGAAGCAGTGAAAAGTTTTTATCGAAGATGTAAGGCATGTGTACGTGTAGGAAGAGAGGAAAGTGATTGGTTCTCAGTGTATATTGGTTTGTGGATGGGGTTGTTAGGGAGGTGAATGCAAGAGTTTTGGAAAGAGGAGCAAGTATGCAGTCTGTTGTGGATGAGAGAGCTTGAGAAGTGAGTCAGTTGTTGTTCGCTGATGATACAGTGCTGGTGGCTGATTCGGGTGAGAAACTGCAGAAGCTGGTGACTGAGTTTGGTAAAGTGTATGAAAGAAGAAAACTGAGAGTAAATGTGAATAAGAGCAAGGTTATTAGGTACAGTAGGGTTGAGGGACAAGTCAATTGGGAGGTAAGTTTGAATGGAGAAAAACTGGAGGAAGTGAAGTGTTTTAGATATCTGGGAGTGGGTTTGGTGGCAGATGGAACCATGGAAGAGGAAGTGAATCATAGGGTGGGGGAGGGGGCGAAAGTTCTGGGCACGTTGAAGAATGTGTGGAAGTCGAGAACGTTATCTTGGAGAGCAAAATTGGGTATGTTTGAAGGAATAGTGGTTCCAACAATGACATTTGGTTGCGAGGTATGGGCTATAGATAGAGTTGCGCAGAGGAGGGTGGATGTGCTGGAAATGAGATGTTTGAGGACATGTGGTGTGAGGTGGTTTGATCGAATAAGTAATGAAAGGGTAAGAGAGATGTGTGGTTATAAAAAGAGTGTGGTTGAGAGAGCGAAAGAGAGTGTTTTGAAATGGTTTGGTCACTTGGAGAGAATGAGTGAGGAAAGATTGACAAAGAGGATATATGTGTCAGAGGTGGAGGGAACGAGGAGAAATGGGAGACCAAATCAGAGGTGGAAAGATGGAGTGAAAAAGATTTTGAGTGATTGAGGCCTAAACATGCAGGAGGGTGAAAGGCGTGCAAGGAATAGAGTGAATTGGGACGATGTGGTATACCAGGGTCAACTTGCTGCCAATGGATTGAACCAGGGCATGTGAAGTGTCTGGGGTATACCATGGAAAGTTCTGTGGGGCCTGGATGTGGAAAGGGAGCTGTGGTTTCGGTGCATTATACATGACAGCTAGAGACTGAGTGTGAATGAATGTGGCCTTTGCTGTCTTTTCCTAGCCCTACCTTGCGCACATGCTGGGGTTGTTATTTCATGTGTGGCGGGGTGGCGACAGGAATGAATGAGGTAAGACAATATGAATTATATACATGTGTATATATGTATATGTCTGTGTGTGTATATATATGCATACATTGAGATGTATAGGTATGTATATGTGCATCTGTGGATGTGTATGTATATACATGTGTATGTGGGTGGATTGGGCCATTCTTTCCTCTGTTTCCTTGCGCTACCTTGCTAACACGGGAGGCAGTGACAAAGTATAATAATAATAACCCCCTTTAAAATTTTTTTTTGGGGGAAAAATTTTTTTTTCCCCCGGGCCCCCCCTTTTTTTAAAATTTTTTTTCCCCCCTTCCCCCCCCCTTTTTTTTTGGGGGAAAAAAACCTTTTTTTTTCCTTTTTTTCCCCCCCCGGGGGGGGGGGCCCCCAACACTTATATACATCTCCACACACGAAAATATACATACCTACACACTTTCTTTGGGTTTCCCCCAACGCTTCACATGCCTGTTCATCCACGACAGCCGTCAACCCCGGGGTATACCACTCGTCCAATTCACTCTTTTTTCCTTGCCTCCTTTCCCCTCCTGCATTTTTGGGCCCCATCCCCAAAAAATCTTTTTACCCCATTTTCCACCCCAATTTGGTCCCCCTTTCTCCTGTTCCCTCCACCCCCGACACAATACCCTTTGGGGCAATTTTTCCCCTCATCTTTCTCTCCATGTGCCCAAACCCTTCAAAAACCCCTTCTCTCCTCAACCACCTTTTTTATTTCCACACACTCTTTTTACCCTTACTTATTACTCGATCAAACCCCCTCAACCACCATTGGCCTCAAACATCTCTTTCCAGCACACCCATCCTCCTGCCAAACTCTATCCATACCCCACGCCTCGCCCCCATACAACTTTTTGGAACCACTATTCCTTCAAACATACCCTTTTTGCTTTCCGAAAAAGTTCTCGCTTCCACACATTCTTAAAGGGGCCCCCAAAATTTCGCCCCCCCCCCCCCTATACCCACTTCCGCTTCCATGGTTCCTCCCTGCCAGATCCCCCCCAGATATCTAAAACACTTACTTCCTCCAGTTTTTTCCCATTAAACTTACCTCCCAATTGACTTGCCCCTCCCCCTACGTACCTAAAACCTTTCTCTTTTCAATTTACTCTTAATTTTTTTTTCCCACACACTTCCAAACTAGTACCCCGCATTTCTCACTGAATCACCACCACGCTTTTCAGCAAAAACCCCAACTGACCACTTCCCAAAAGCTCTTTCACCCCCCCCCAAAAAACTTCTTTCTTGCCCCTCTTTCCAAAACTCTTGCTTTTACCTCCCTAACAACCCCACCAAAAAAAAATTAAAAAACCAGGGGAACATCACACACCCCTGCCGAAACCTACATTACTGAGAACCAAATCATTTCCTCTCTTTCACGTACACAGCCTTACATCCTCGATAAAAACTTTTCATGTTCTAACAATTTTCCTCCCACACCATATATTTTAATCCCTTCCCACAGAGCATCTCTATAATCTATCATATGCCTTCCCAACCCTAAATGCACATACAAATCCTTTGCTTTTCTAAGTATTTCTCAAACATTCTAAAGCAAACACCTGATCCCCACTCCCCCCACTTTTGGAAACCCACTGCTCTTCCCCCTCTGATGCTGTAATGCCTTTACCCTCCAATCAAAAACTTCCCCCAAAAATTTACCCGGGAAACTCAACAAACTTTACCTCTTAATTTGAGATACTCTTTTCCCCTTTCCTTTGTACAATGGCCTATGCAGCTTTTTCCCCCAATCCTCGGACCTCACCCCTGATATCAACATTAAATAACCCTTCCAACCAGCAAAATACGTCACCCCCCTTTTTTAAAAAATTCCACTGCAATACCATCCAAAACCCGCTGCCCTTCCGGGGTTTCATCTTCCGCAAAATTTATACCTTTCCTTTTTACCAAATCATTTTCCCCAACCCTCTACTTTGACACCACCTCGACCAAAACCCCATATCTCCATCTATCTCAAAAACCCTTCAACAAAACCCAAAATATCCTCCCTCTCCTTCTACATCCACTACTTGTTTTCACCCTCCCCCTTTGCCCCTTTTACTGAAGTTTTTTGCTCCCTTGTCTTAGCACTTTTTTTACCCCCTTCCGAAATCTTTTTTTTTCCCTAAAATTTAAGATACTCTTCACCCCAACTCTCATTGCCCTTTTTTTCACCTCTTGCACCTTTTTCTTTACCCCCTGTCCTTTTTTTATACATCCCCATCAATTGCATTTTTTCCCCCAAAAATCGTCCAAATCCCTCTCTTTTTTTCCAAATTTTTTATTTTTTCATCCCACCCTCACTACCTTTCTAATCAACCACCTCCCACTCTTCTCATGCAAAAACATTTTTCGCAAACCATCAAGTTCCCTAATAATCCCTTCCTCCCCACTCCCCTTATTCCATTGTTCCACCTTTTTTCCCCTTTTTTAAAAAAATTTTCCCCCCCCCCCCCCCCTTTTTCCAAAAAATTAAAACCCCCAAAAACCCCCCCCCCACCCCCTTTTTAAAAAAAAACCACCCCCCCCCCGTGAATGTTCAAATTACGAAGGTATAAGTTTGTTAAGTATTCCTGGGAAATCATATGGGAGGGTATTGATTGAGAGGGTGAAGGCATGTACAGAGCATCAGATTGGGGAAGAGCAGTATGCTTTCAGAAGTGGTAGAGGATGTGTGGATCAGATGTTTGCTTTGAAAAATGTATGTGAGAAATACTTACAAAAACAGATGGATTTTTATGTAGCATTTATGGATCTGGAGAAGGCATATGATAGGGTTGATAGAGATGCTCTGTGGAAGTTATTAAGAGTATATGGTGTGGGAGGTACGTTGCTAGAAGCAGTGAAAAGTTTTTACCAAATATGTAAGGCATGCGTACGAGTAGGAAGAGAGGAAAGTGATTGGTTCCCAGTGAATGTCTGTTTGCAGCAGGGGTGCATGATGTCTCCATGGTTGTTAAATTTGTTTATGGATGGAGTGGTTAGGGAGGTGAGTCAGTTGTTGTTCAGTGATGATAAAGCACTGGTGGCTGATTCGGGTGAGAAACTACAGAGTTGGTGACTGGTAAAGCATGTGAAAGAAAGCTGAGAGTAAATGCAAATAAGAGCAAGGTTATTAAGTTCAGTAGGGTTGAGGGACAAGTTAATTGGGAGGTGAGTCTGAATGGAGAAAAACTGGAGGAAGTGAAGTGTTTTAGATATCTGGGAGTGGATTTGGCAGCGGATGGAACCATGGAAGCAGAAGTGAGTCACAGGGTGGGGGAGGGGGTGAAGGTTCTGGGAGCATTGAAGAATGTGTGGAAGGCAAGAACATTATCTCAGAGAGCAAAAATGGGTATGTTTGAAGGAAAAGTGGTTCTAACAATGTTATATGGTTGCAAGGCATGGGCTATAGATAAGGTTGTGCGGAGGAGGGTGGATGTGTTGGAGAAGAAATGTATGAGGACAATATGTGGTGTGAGGCGGTTTGGTCGAGTAAGTAATGAAAGGGTAAAAGAGATGTGTGGTAATAAAAAGAGAGTGGTTGAGAGAGCAGAAGAGGGTGTGTAGAAATGGTTTGGCCACATGGAGAGAATGAATGAGGAAAGATTGACAAAGAGAATAAATGTGTCAAAGGCAGAGGGAACGAGAAGAAGCAGGAAACCAAATTGCAGGTGGAAGGATGGAGTGAAAAAGATTTTTTGCGATCGGGGCCTGAACATACAGGAGGGTGAAAGGCATGCAAGGAATAGAGTGAATTGAAACAATGTGGTATACCGGGGTGGACGTGCTGTCAATGGATTGAACCAGGGCATATGAAGCATCTGGGGTAAACTATGGAAAGTTTCATGGGGCCTGGATGTGGAAAGGGAGCTTTGGTTTCGGTGCATTACACATGACAGTTAGAGATTGAGTGTGAACAAATGTGGCCTATTTGTCTTTTCCTGGCACTACCTCATGCGCACGCGCCGGGGGGGGCAATGCTTCTTCTTGTGTGGCAGGGTGGCGACAGGAATAGATGAAGGCAGCAAGTATGATTATGTACATGTGTATATATGTATATGTATGTGTATGTATATATGCATTGAACTGTATGGTATGTATATGCGCGTGTGTGGGCGTTTATGTATATAAATGTGTATGTAGGTGGGTCAGGCCATTCTTTCGTCTGTTTCCTTGTGCTACCTCACTAACGCTGGAGACGACGATTAAGTATAATGAATAAAAATGAAAATATTTAGAAATACAGAAGTCATTTGCTAACCAATGGGGTTGCAAAGTTGCTAAAACTGTGGTTGGCAATGTAGAGTATCTATGGGATATGGGAGTTAGGGGAAGTAGAAGTGGCCCTTAAGATACAAACCTAAAGCTCAGTAATGAACACTTCAGGTTGATTAGAAAAAAAAAAAATAATTTACTTCCACACAACAAGATTATCTTCTAACACTATAAAGAAATGATGCACAAAACTGTAAAGTCACCACTGATGCTGTATCATCATACTTGGCAACATGGTTGGTAAAATTGTATACATTATTCTAAATGTGTAGACTCTACACAGACGTTGACAAATAACCTCTGTATTACACTGCAGAAATTATGAATGAGTTTAATGAGGGAGAATGGAGGGCATTTGTAAGAAGGATAATGAAGTCTATGCTTCTTTCTTAAACTTGGTTTCATACTTGAAATCTATTTCATACACAGGAACAGCAATGATAGCAAATAACATGAATTTAGTCAGAAATATTACACTACTCACACTATAAAATGTCAGGTAGAGTGGCTCACTTGTACAGAGAAGATGTTGAAGGTGCATTCTTTCTCAGAAATATTCTAGATCTCTATCAATCATGTCAACAGTGTCTTTGATCACCCCAGGGGTCACACAAGAAGAAAACCAAGCACCGCTGCTTCATAAGTTTCTCTACGTGAAGAAAGGCCAAGTTGAGGGAGGTCTGGGATGACCAACCATGGTGGCCTCCCTCTCCTTACATAATTCTACTAAAATCACTCTGTAAGTCACTTATTTTGTCACACTCAACTTACCCTTCTTCACTTTCCTCACCAACTCTTAAATATCATAACTGTTCTTCCTTATCACTATGATCTTCCACCAGTCTACATATACTCTGTGGGGTCACCATGTACACATGACCCACAGGTCACTGATCATAAACTTACAATGGTGGTTGGAGAGATAAAGAAGAAAGAATTTTTCATTATACCATAATGCCGACAGAGTAAACCTGCATATCTAAACAGGGGTGGGAAAAGTTGAATCATCATGGGAGCAGTTTAAGGGTAAATTTCTAAGAACTGGAGGTCCTAAAACCATTGCACCATTCAAAGTAATATGGCTGATATCTTGTTCACTAGTTGTTGTAACAAGTATGTGAAAATCTATAATAACCTTGGGCTTAACAGAACAATAATAATAAAAACTAGTCTTTTGAGCACCAATTTCACTGTTTTCATGGACTGATATTAATATGATTATCAGTCCACAATCATTATTCTTCAAAATGCATAGTGGTAATGTACCTGAATAACCAGTAAGATGATCAGATGGGGACCCTAAATGGTGGTCAGGATGGTCTTGCTCAGGTTCAGCATAGGTGTAGTTGGCATCATCATCTGGCCCAAGAGATGTGCCAAGAGAATCTGTCTCTGCCTGTTCTAATGCTCGCTCTTGTGCTAAAGCTATCTTCTTCTCTAAGGCATCAAGGTGAGTTTCATACTGAAAAATAATGAAGAAGAGAAGGAAGATATTTAGGGTATCTAGTTTTCTACTAATGGCAAGCACAATTAATATCAAAATGCTCTTCGGTATAACACATTCATGGGATTTGCGTTTATCTCACAATTTGAAGAAAAAAAGGAAACATGATCATAACTTTTCAAGTTTCAAAATCAATTTCACAAAGACAATACCTGAGCAGTTTTACAAAAATTATACAAGAACAATCACTGAAAAAACATTCAAAACTGAGCAAGAAATGTATCAATATGTCTAGGAATAGTGTGGATGAATAGAACAAAGTGGGGAAAAAAGGAGAAATTGAAAAACTAAAATTGAAACAGCACCCCCCCAACCTCTGCGGGTGCACAAGGTAGCACTAGTAAAAGACAACAAAGGCCACATTCATTCACACTCACTCTCTAGCTGTCATGTGTAATGCACCAAAACCACAGCTCCCTTTCCACATCCAAGCCCCACAAAACTTTCCATGGTTTACCACAGACGCTTCACATGCCCTGGTTCAATCCACTGACAGCACGTCCACCCCAGTATACCACATCGTTCCAATTCACTCTATTCCTTGCACGCCTTTCACCCTCCTGTATGTTCAGGCCCTGATCTCTCAAAATCTTTTTCACTCCATCCTTCCACCTCCAATTTGGTCTCCCACTTCCCCTTGTTCCCTCCACCTCCTACACATATATCCTCTTTGTCAATCTTTCCTCACTCATTCTCTCCATGTGACCAAACCATTTCAACACACTCTCTTCTGCTCTCTAAACCACACTCTTTTTATTATCACACATCTCTCTTACCCTTTCACCCCACACACCACATATTGTCCACAGGCATTTCATTTCCAACACATCCACCCTCCTCCTCACAACCTTATCTATAGCCCATGCCTCGCAACCATATAACATTGTTGAAACCACTATATTATTTTTATTTTTCATTATACTTTGTCGCTGTCTCCCGCGTTTGCGAGGTAGCGCAAGGAAACAGACGAAAGAAATGGCCCAACCCCCCCCCATACACATGTATATACATACGTCCACACACGCAAATATACATACCTACACAGCTTTCCATGGTTTACCCCAGACGCTTCACATGCCCTGCTTCAATCCACTGACAGCACGTCAACCCCGGTATACCACATCGCTCCAATTCACTCTATTCCTTGCCCTCCTTTCACCCTCCTGCATGTTCAGGCCCCGATCACACAAAATCTTTTTCACTCCATCTTTCCACCTCCAATTTGGTCTCCCTCTTCTCCTTGTTCCCTCCACCTCCGACACATATATCCTCTTGGTCAATCTTTCCTCACTCATCCTCTCCATGTGCCCAAACCACTTCAAAACACCCTCTTCTGCTCTCTCAACCACGCTCTTTTTATTTCCACACATCTCTCTTACCCTTACGTTACTCACTCGATCAAACCACCTCACACCACACATTGTCCTCAAACATCTCATTTCCAGCACATCCATCCTCCTGCGCACAACTCTATCCATAGCCCACGCCTCGCAACCATACAACATTGTTTGAACCACTATTCCTTCAAACATACCCATTTTTGCTTTCCGAGATAATGTTCTCGACTTCCACACATTCTTCAAGGCCCCCAGAATTTTCGCCCCCCCCCCCACCCTATGATCCACTTCCGCTTCCATGGTTCCATCCGCTGCCAGATCCACTCCCAGATATCTAAAACACTTCACTTCCTCCAGTTTTTCTCCATTCAAACTCACCTCCCAATTGACTTGACCCTCAACCCTACTGTACCTAATAACCTTGCTCTTATTCACATTTACTCTTAACTTTCTTCTTCCACACACTTTTCCAAACTCAGTCACCAGCTTCTGCAGTTTCTCACATGAATCAGCCACCAGCGCTGTATCATCAGCGAACAACAACTGACTCACTTCCCAAGCTCTCTCATCCCCAACAGACCTCATACTTGCCCCTCTTTCCAAAACTCTTGCATTTACCTCCCTAACAACCCCATCCATAAACAAATTAAACAACCATGGAGACATCACACACCCCTGCCGCAAACCTACATTCACTGAGAACCAATCACTTTCCTCTCTTCCTACACGTACACATGCCTTACATCCTCGATAAAAACTTTTCACTGCTTCTAACAACTTTCCTCCCACACCATATATTCTTAATACCTTCCACAGAGCATCTCTATCAAATCTATCATATGCCTTCTCCAGATCCATAAATGCTACATACAAATCCATTTGCTTTTCTAAGTATTTCTCACATACATTCTTGAAAGCAAACACCTGATCCACACATCCTCTACCACTTCTGAAACCACACTGCTCTTCCCCAATCTGATGCTCTGTACATGCCTTCACCCTCTCAATCAATACTCTCCCATATAATTTACCAGGAATACTCAACAAACTTATACCTCTGTAATTTGAGCACTCACTCTTATCCCCTTTGCCTTTGTACAATGGCACTATGCACGCATTCCGCCAATCCTCAGGCACCTCACCATGAGTCATACACACATTAAATAACCTTACCAACCAGTCAACAATACAGTCACCCCCTTTTTTAATAAATTCCACTGCAATACCATCCAAACCTGCTGCCTTGCCGGCTTTCATCTTCCGCAAAGCTTTCACTACCTCTTCTCTGTTTACCAAATCATTTTCCCTAACCCTCTCACTTTGCACACCACCTCGACCAAAACACCCTATATCTGCCACTCTATCATCAAACACATTCAACAAACCTTCAAAATACTCACTCCATCTCCTTCTCACATCACCACTACTTGTTATCACCTCCCCATTTGCGCCCTTCACTGAAGTTCCTATTTGCTCCCTTGTCTTATGCACTTTATTTACCTCCTTCCAGAACATCTTTTTATTCTCCCTAAAATTTAAAGATACTCTCTCACCCCAACTCTCATTTGCCCTTTTTTTCACCTCTTGCACCTTTCTCTTGACCTCCTGTCTCTTTCTTTTATACATCTCCCACTCAATTGCATTTTTTCCCTGCAAAAATCGTCCAAATGCCTCTCTCTTTTCTTTCACTAATAATCTTACTTCTTCATCCCACCACTCACTACGCTTTCTAATCAACCCACCTCCCACTCTTCTCATGCCACAAGCATCTTTTGCGCAATCCATCAATGATTCCCTAAATACATCCCATTCCTCCCCCACTCCCCTTACTTCCATTGTTCTCACCTTTTTCCATTCTGTACTCAGTCTCTCCTGGTACTTCCTCACACAAGTCTCCTTCCCAAGCTCACTTACTCTCACCACCCTCTTCACCCCAACATTCACTCTTCTTTTCTGAAAACCCATACAAATCTTCACCTTAGCCTCCACAAGATAATGATCAGACATCCCTCCAGTTGCACCTCTCAGCACATTAACATCCAAAAGTCTCTCTTTCGCGCGCCTGTCAATTAACACGTAATCCAATAACGCTCTCTGGCCATCTCTCCTACTTACATACGTATACTTATGTATATCTCGCTTTTTAAACCAGGTATTCCCAATCACCAGTCCTTTTTCAGCACATAAATCTACAAGCTCTTCACCATTTCCATTTACAACACTGAACACCCCATGTATACCAATTATTCCCTCAACTGCCACATTACTCACCTTTGCATTCAAATCCCCCATCACTATAACCCAGTCTCGTGCATCAAAACCACTAACACACTCATTCAGCTGCTCCCAAAACACTTGCCTCTCGTGATCTTTCTTCTCATGCCCAGGTGCATATGCACCAATAATCACCCATCTCTCTCCATCAACTTTCAGTTTTACCCATATTAATTGAGAATTTACTTTCTTACATTCTATCACATACTCCCACAACTCCTGTTTCAGGAGTACTGCTAGTCCTTCCCTAGCTCTTGTCCTCTCACTAACCCCTGACTTTACTCCCAAGACATTCCCAAACCACTCTTCCCCTTTACCCTTGAGCTTCGTTTCACTAAGAGCCAAAACATCCAGGTTCCTTTCCTCAAACATACTACCTATCTCTCCTTTTTTCACCTCTTGGTTACATCCACACACATTTAGACACCCCAGTCTGAGCCTTCGAGGAGGATGAGCACTCCCCGCGTGACTCCTTCTTCTGTTTCCCATTTTAGAAAGTTAAAAAAATACAAGGAGGGGAGGATTTCTGGCCCCCCGCTCCCGTCCCCTCTAGTCGCCTTCTACGACACGCGAGGAATGCGTGGGAAGTATTTTTCACCCCTATCCCCAGGGATAATATACATATATATACATATACATACACAAACATACGCACATATACACACACACACACATATACATATATATACATATGAAAAATATATAAAATATATATATATATATATATATATATATATATATATATATTTATTTCATTTATTTTGCTTTGTCGCTGTCTCTCGCGTTTGCGAGGTAGCGCAAGGAAACAGACGAAAGAAATGGCCCAAACCACCCCCATACACATGTATATACATACACGTCCACACACGCAAATATACATACCTATACATCTCAATATACACATACATATATACCCATGCACACAATTCACACTGTCTGCCTTTATTCATTCCCATCGCCACCTCGCCACACATGGGAATACCATCCCCCTCCCCCTCATGTGTGCGAGGTAGCGCTAGGAAAAGACAACAAAGGCCCCATTCGTTCACACTCAGTCTCTAGCTGTCATGCAATAATGCACCGAAACCACAGCTCCCTTTCCACATCCAGGCCCCACAGAACTTTCCATGGTATACCCCAGACACTTCACATGCCCTGGTTCAATCCATTGGCAGCAAGTTGACCCTGGTATACCACATCGTCCCAATTCACTCTATTCCTTGCACGCCTTTCACCCTCCTGCATGTTTAGGCCTCAATCACTCAAAATCTTTTTCACTCCATCTTTCCACTTCCAATTTGGTCTCCCACTTCTTGTTCCCTCCACCTCTGACACATATATCCTCTTGGTCAATCTTTCCTCACTCATTCTCTCCATGTGCCCAAACCATTTCAAAACACCCTCTTCTGCTCTCTCAACCACGCTCTTTTTATTTCCACACATCTCTCTTACCCTTACATTACTTACTCGATCAAACCACCTCACACCACACATTGTCCTCAAACATCTCATTTCCAGCACATCCATCCTTCTGCGCACAACTCTATCCATAGCCCATGCCTCGCAACCATACAACATTGTTGGAACCACTATTCCTTCAAACATACCCATTTTTGCTTTCCGAGATAATGTTTTCGACTGCCACACATTCTTCACGGCTCCCAGGATTTTCACCCCCCTCCCCCACCCAATGATTCACTTCTGCTTCCATGGTTCCATCCACTGCCAGATCCACTCCCAGATATCTAAAACACTTTACTTCCTCCAGTTTTTTTCCATTCAAACTTACCTCCCAATTGACTTGACCCTCAACCCTACTGTACCTAATAACCTTGCTCTTATTCACATTTACTCTTAACTTTCTTCTTTCACACACTTTACCAAACTCAGTCACCAGCTTCTGCAGTTTCTCACATGAATCAGCCACCAGCGCTGTATTATCAGCGAACAACAACTGACTCACTTCCCAAGCTCTCTCGTCCCCAAAAGACTTCATACTTGCCCCTCTTTCCAAAACTCTTGCATTCACCTCCCTAACAACCCCAACCATAAACAAATTAAACAACCATGGAGACATCACACACCCCTGCCGCAAACCTATATTCACTGAGAACCAATCACTTTCCTCTCTTCCTACACGTACACATGCCTTACATCCTCGATAAAAACTTTTCACTGCTTCTAACAACTTGCCTCCCACACCATATTTGAGTGAGTGCTCAAATTACAGAAGTATAAGTTTGTTGAGTATTCTTGGTAAATTATATGGGAGGGTATTGATTGAGAGGGTGAAAGCATGTACAAGAGCATCAGATTGGGGAAGAGCAGTGTGGTTTCAGAAGTGGTAGAGGATGTGTGGATCAGGTGCTTGCTTAGAAGAATGTATGTGAGAAATACTTACAAAAGCAAATGGATTTGTATGTAGCATTTATGGATCTGGAGAAGGCATATGATACAGTTGATAGAGATGCTCTGTGGAAGGTATTAAGAATATATGGTGTGGGAGGCAAGTTGTAAGAAGCAGTGAAAAGTTTTTATCGAAGATGTAAGGCATGTGTACGTGTAGGAAGAGAGGAAAGTGATTGGTTCTCAGTGTATATTGGTTTGTGGATGGGGTTGTTAGGGAGGTGAATGCAAGAGTTTTGGAAAGAGGAGCAAGTATGCAGTCTGTTGTGGATGAGAGAGCTTGAGAAGTGAGTCAGTTGTTGTTCGCTGATGATACAGTGCTGGTGGCTGATTCGGGTGAGAAACTGCAGAAGCTGGTGACTGAGTTTGGTAAAGTGTATGAAAGAAGAAAACTGAGAGTAAATGTGAATAAGAGCAAGGTTATTAGGTACAGTAGGGTTGAGGGACAAGTCAATTGGGAGGTAAGTTTGAATGGAGAAAAACTGGAGGAAGTGAAGTGTTTTAGATATCTGGGAGTGGGTTTGGTGGCAGATGGAACCATGGAAGAGGAAGTGAATCATAGGGTGGGGGAGGGGGCGAAAGTTCTGGGCACGTTGAAGAATGTGTGGAAGTCGAGAACGTTATCTTGGAGAGCAAAATTGGGTATGTTTGAAGGAATAGTGGTTCCAACAATGACATTTGGTTGCGAGGTATGGGCTATAGATAGAGTTGCGCAGAGGAGGGTGGATGTGCTGGAAATGAGATGTTTGAGGACATGTGGTGTGAGGTGGTTTGATCGAATAAGTAATGAAAGGGTAAGAGAGATGTGTGGTTATAAAAAGAGTGTGGTTGAGAGAGCGAAAGAGAGTGTTTTGAAATGGTTTGGTCACTTGGAGAGAATGAGTGAGGAAAGATTGACAAAGAGGATATATGTGTCAGAGGTGGAGGGAACGAGGAGAAATGGGAGACCAAATCAGAGGTGGAAAGATGGAGTGAAAAAGATTTTGAGTGATTGAGGCCTAAACATGCAGGAGGGTGAAAGGCGTGCAAGGAATAGAGTGAATTGGGACGATGTGGTATACCAGGGTCAACTTGCTGCCAATGGATTGAACCAGGGCATGTGAAGTGTCTGGGGTATACCATGGAAAGTTCTGTGGGGCCTGGATGTGGAAAGGGAGCTGTGGTTTCGGTGCATTATACATGACAGCTAGAGACTGAGTGTGAATGAATGTGGCCTTTGCTGTCTTTTCCTAGCCCTACCTTGCGCACATGCTGGGGTTGTTATTTCATGTGTGGCGGGGTGGCGACAGGAATGAATGAGGTAAGACAATATGAATTATATACATGTGTATATATGTATATGTCTGTGTGTGTATATATATGCATACATTGAGATGTATAGGTATGTATATGTGCATCTGTGGATGTGTATGTATATACATGTGTATGTGGGTGGATTGGGCCATTCTTTCCTCTGTTTCCTTGCGCTACCTTGCTAACACGGGAGGCAGTGACAAAGTATAATAATAATAATAATAATAATAATAATAATAATAATAATAATAATATATATGGATGGAGTGATGAGAGGTCAAAGCAAAACTAGGGCAAGGAAGAGCAGAGATGGACTATGGTGGTGAAGTATGGTGGCTCTTGACAAGCCTATTTGCAGATGATACTATGTTGTTTGCTGTAAGTGAAGAGGATCTGAAGAAGAAAGGTTGTAAGTGTGTTTTCTGATGTGTATAAGCATAGGTGATTTAAGGTAAATGCATGTAAAAGTAAAGTAATGGTGTTTCAAAGAATACAGAGTGAAAGTATAGACTTGGCAAAACCCAATAGAAAGAATGAAAAAAGTGCACTAAACTGTGTTATACATGTGGGGGAGAAAGATCGTAAGAGGTGAAAGAATTTAAGTATTAAGGAACTATCTTAGGTAAGTTTGATGATAAAAGAGGAGAGCTAAGAGAGAAAGCAGTACAGGGTCGAAGATTTAATGGATCCCCTAATAAAATAATGAAGAGTCCTCCCACCCCGACCTATGCAGCTGAAACATGTACATGGTATGAGTTACAGAGGTCTAGAATCCAGACTGTGGAAATGAGCTATTTGAGAGCAGCATGTGGTCTGAAGAAAGAACTGATGGGGTGCATGGCAGATATGGTATGGTAGAGACTGCAAAGGGAATGAATTTTGGAGTGCTAGAGTGGGTGAAACATAATACTTTGAGGTGATTTGGGCATGTAGAAAGAATGCAAGTAGAACTTACATGGAGATTGTATGATAGTACAATTAAAGTGGTTAGAGTGAGAGGAGGACCACCTACGACTGGAGGGAGAGAACTGGTGGAAGAATGCGTGGAATGGTGTGTGCGAGGGAGGCATGTAAGGACTGGGATAACTGGAGACTTTCGCCGTGACCAACTCCTTGATGGGAGTTTCTGGAGGAACAGACATCAGAGATATAGAAAGAAAGATAGAATACATGTTTCTCCTTTTTTAACTCACTTATATCTACACACATTTAGACACTCTTGCTGGAGCCCTCAAGGAGGTGAAGTACTCCTTGCTTGGCTCCTTCTGTTCCAACTTTTAGAAGCTGAAACATAAGATGGGGAGGGTTCCCATCTCACCATTCCCATTCATCTTAGTTGCTTTCTATCTCCAAGGATATAAATAATGTTAATAAGGTGGCCTTGACTAAACCTATAAGTTGCCCATGGCAACTCAGCTGAAAAAAATAATAATGAACTCATTAAATAGCTATGGTAACATCACACACCTTTGATGTAGGCCCATCTACACCTGAAACTACTCACCCTCCTCCCTTCCTACTTACACACACACACACACACACACACACACACACACACACACACACACACCTTATATTCCTGATGTAATTCCTCACTGTGTCTAGTGGCTTTCCTCTTACATCATATATCCTCAGTAATTTCCACAAGGCATCTCTGTCAACCATATCATAAGCTCTTTACAGGCCCATGACAAACTAAAATCAATGTTCTAATGACAGTGAGTGCTTGGACCAGCTGCATCAGCTCAGAGTCTGACCAAAATGACTTTTCAATGTTCATTTCATATACTCAAACAAGTTAATCTTACCTCAGCTAAACTATCCTTGCAAACCTGAAGTAAAACATCAGCCTTCTGAGTGAAAGATGAGTCCTGGCCATTGTATCTGATGCTGTTAGTCAAGATCAGCTCCATGTCATGCATAAACTCTGCTCGACTGTGATATTTATGGTCTGAAAAGAAAGAAAATTCAATATATCTTTTCATCTAAACAAATTTGATAAGTATTCGTACTCCTATGAAATTCCCTAAAAGATTTCTTCCCTAAATATTTCTATCTCTGTGCATCTCCAAATCTGTTTCTCATTACAGTATTGAAAATTGGGCATTCTGGCACAAAACCCCCAAAATAAGATTTAAAGAACACTTTATTTAGCTATGGGAAGTAAATCTGATTTGCTTAGGTTCACAATTTGAAAATACCCTAGTTGCCAATATAAATTTTAGACTTTCACATTCTAAATTTTATTTTCTTGAGTATCAAACAGTGCTTCTTCCTAAAGGAGTTAGCCAGTGAGGACTCTCAGAATAACTGATCCTCACCCAAAAGTCATAAATGAGAAATTCCATCTAATGACCCAAGAACAGGATCACATTTCATAGACCACTGCTCACCACCATCCCCTCCAGAGGCACAAAGCATGTATTGTAAGCTCAGATATGAAAATAATGAACGAGCCAATGCTATCCCTTTCCCATGCTGTGCTATTCTCAGCAACTGCATGGGATGTTCTTATTTTATGCCTCTTTACTCACCATCTGTAATTCTTGTTGGACCTCATCCTCTGAAGAAATAAGTGTCCTTTTCCCACTGTTTACTTTTTGGATATGGCTGAAGCTTTCCCTCCAACTGTGGTATTCTATAATTATAGTGTAAACCAGGTGTATTTACAAGTAATGGGCCTTTTATTCCTAATTTTTCATCCATCTTATGGGCTTGTGAATCAATTAATGTCATGTTAATTGTGTGATTTTACCCTTGGAGGCATTCATGATGTATTTTGCTTCTTCTGTATTTTCATAGTCCTTTACATTGGGGCACCTGTCACCATGTGTGATTGCAGCCCCATCCATCGATAGCTTCATTTACTTAACTGATGCAAGGCGGCTTCCTTTCCCTAACTCCCTCTTTAGCAGCATATATTCTCTGTTGAGGTTAGATAAGCTTGTCCTATTTGTAGCAGATCCCCTGAACTTGTCTTTCATTGTGGTACAATATAACACTGTTGAAAGTACCAAAGTGTATTATCAAAAAGTTAGATCCTCCCACCCTTTTCTTAGATCCTCCCACCCTTTTCTAACTGACTAACTCAACTTGGAAGCTCTATCCTTAAGCCATTCCCTTGTCTCGTGGTTCACAATCAGAACCATTTTCTTGCTTAATGGTTCCTAACTTGGACCCTTTGTCTCCACTTAGATCCCCTCCAATCCATTCCCCTACAAGGCGGTTCACGCTCTGATCCATCCTCTAACCTAAGGTTCCTATGTTGAACTTATCTTCTCACAGCTCTTTCCTTAAAGTCTTTTTTCCATTCTGACTGTTCATTTACCTAAAGTTTCTATATATGAATTTATTTATCACTTGATCGCAGTTTCCAGCATCAGCAAGGTAGCACCAGGGGAGCAGACGAAGAATGGCCCATCCACTCATACACACACATATGTACACATAAATGCCCATACACATACATATCAACATATATATATATATATATATATATATATATATATATATATATATATATATATATATATATATATATATATATATTTTTTTTTTGCCGCTGTCTCCCGCATTTGCGAGGTAGCGCAAGGAAACAGACAAAAGAAATGGCCCAACCCACCCCCATACACATGTATATACATACATCCACACACCCAAATATACATACCTACACAGCTTTCCATGGTTTACCCCAGACGCTTCACATGCCCTGATTCAATCCACTGACAGCACGTCAACCCTCGTATACCACATCGATCCAATTCACTCTATTCCTTGCCCTCCTTTCACCCTCCTGCATGTTCAGGCCCCGATAACACAAAATCTTTTTCACTCCATCTTTCCACCTCCAATTTGGTCTCCCACTTTTCCTCTTTCCCTCCACCTCTGACACATATATCCTCTTGGTCAATCTTTCCTCACTCATTCTCTCCATGTGCCCAAACCATTTCAAAACACCCTCTTCTGCTCTCTCAACCACGCTCTTTTTATTTCCACACATCTCTCTTACCCTTACGTTACTTACTCGATCAAACCACCTCACACCACACATTGTCCTCAAACATCTCATTTCCAGCACATCCATCCTCCTGCGCACAACTCTATCCATAGCCCACGCCTCGCAACCATACAACATTGTTGGAACCACTATTCCTTCAAACATACCCATTTTTGCTTTCCGAGATAATGTTCTCGACTTCCACACATTCTTCAAGGCTCCCAGAATTTTCGCCCCCTCCCCCACCCTATGATCCACTTGCACTTCCATGGTTCCATCCACTGCCAGATCCACTCCCAGATATCCGAAACACTTTACTTCCTCCAGTTTTTCTCCATTCAAACTTACCTCCCAATTCACTTGACCCTCAACCCTACTGTACCTAATAACCTTGCTCTTATTCACATTTACTCTTAACTTTCTTCTTTCACACACTTTACCAAACTCAGTCACCAGCTTCTGCAGTTTCTCACATGAATCAGCCACCAGCGCTGTATCATCAGCGAACAACAACTGACTCACTTCCCAAGCTCTCTCATCCCCAACAGACTTCATACTTGCCCCTCTTTCCAAAACTCTTGCATTCACCTCCCTAACAACCCCATCCATAAACAAATTAAACAACCATGGAGACATCACACACCCCTGCCGCAAACCTACATTCACTGAGAACCAATCACTTTCCTCTCTTCCTACACGTACACATGCCTTACATCCTCGATAAAAACTTTTCACTGCTTCTAACAATTTGCCTCCCACACCATATATTCTTAATACCTTCCACAGAGCATCTCTATCAACTCAATCATATGCCTTCTCCAGATCCATAAATGCTACATACAAATCCATTTGCTTTTCTAAGTATTTCTCACATACATTCTTGAAAGCAAACACCTGATCCACACATCCTCTACCACTTCTGAAACCACACTGCTCTTCCCCAATCTGATGCTCTGTACATGCCTTCACCCTCTCAATCAATACCCTCCCATATAATTTACCAGGAATACTCAACAAACTTATACCTCTGTATATACCTCTGTGTATATATATACACAGACATATACATATATACACATGTACGTATTCATACTTGCTTGCCTTCATTCATTCTAGGCTCTATCCCGCCTCACAAGAAACAGTATCCCTACCCCCTGCTTTAGCAAGGTAGCATCAGGAAAACAGACAAAAAGGCCAGTCATTCACAGTCAGTCTCTAGCTGTCATGTGTAATGCACCAAAACCACAGCTCCCTATCCACATCCAGACCCCACAGACCTTTCCATGATTTACCTCAGATGTTTCACATGCCCTGGTTCAGTCCATTAACAGCAAGTTGACCTCAGTATACATCATTCCAATTCAATCTAATCCTTGCCTGCATCTCACCCTCCTGTATGCTCAGGCCCAGATCGCTCAAGATCTTTTTCACTCCATCCTTCCATCTCCAATTTGGTCTCCTGCTTCTCCTTGTTCCCTCCACCTCTGACACATATATCCTCACTCATTCTCTCCATATGTCCAAACCATTTCAACACCAACCAAACAATTATCATTTCCACACATCTCTCTTACCCTTTCATCACTTACTCAATCAAACCACCTCACACCACATACTGTCCTCAAACATTTCATTTCCAACAAATCTCCCCTCTTCCATACAACCCTATCTATAGCCTATGCCTCACAACCATATGATATTGTTGGAATTACTATTCCTTCAAATGTGCCCATTTTTGCTCTTCGAGACAAGGTGCCTCCTTCCACATATTCTTCATCACTCCTAGAACATTCACCCCCTCCACCACCCCATGACACTTCTGTTTCCACAGTTCCTTTCACTACTAAGTCCACTTACAGATTTCTAAAACCCTTCACTTCCTCCAATTTTTCTCCATTCAAATTTACGTCCCAATTTACTTGTCCCTCAACCCTAGGGAACCTAATAACCTTGCTCTCATTCACATTTACTCTCAACTTTCTCCTTTCACACGCTTTTCCAAACTCAGTCACCAACTTCTGCAGTTTCTCACTCGAATCAGCCACCAGAGCTGTATCATTGGTGAACAACAACTGACTCACTTCCCATTATAAGTTTTGAGAAAGCTTTTATTCACTCACTCTTTTCAGTCAATCTTCGGAACATAGAAGCCTTTTGCTTGTTAAACAGCCAATCAGTGATCACCACCAACAAGTGACTTCTTTCAACCCACTTGTTCCTAGACAATTCATAGATTATGGTGACAAACTAAGTTTGTCACAAAAGCAAGGAGAAAATTTTTCAAAAAAAGGAGGGAAAGACCATCCAAGCAAGAAAAAGAGGAAAACTGCTCAAGGGATACCATCTTTAAGAGAAAAGGTATTTCAAATTTCAAGCCCATCATTTCCATCCACTGCAACCAGACCCACAAGCAATGAAAGCATATCCATACAAAGGAGAAGGGCTTGAGAAAAAGCTTTCCAATCAGACATAAAATTCAGAAAACAAATGCATTCATGGTGGCTCACAGCACACTAAAATCCTACTCTCTAGGAAGAAGAATCCCCAGAGCTATGCTGGAAAGATCCAACATATCTAAAAGCACCATTCAAAAAAGGTGATAGAAGAGACCCAAAGGCTCCTTTTCTTGATTTTCTCCATTGAAATACCTCTGAGGAAGGCTTAAGTAGATGTCATCTTCGATTTGCTCTAGTGTAAAGCCTAGGTTGAGCCACCAAGAGGAATCTCTTGATCAAGAAAGAATTATGTCTTGCTGAAAGAGGTTTCAAGGTTCTAATGTGTACAAATAAATGATTCCCTTGGTAATCTCTAGTAAAATCAAAATGATCTCTAGGTGATCTAATTTGAAAGTATGTATGATACTCTCCTGACAAAATCATCCAAGAGTGGATGATAATGAAACAAACATACCACTAAATTTAGTGGTTCAACATTTTGCCAGACAATTGGTGTACAAGGTTTATCTTGACACACAACAGCTTGCCATCAAAAGCAAGAAGTATCTTGTGTTCGGACATAACATGTAATTCATTATCTGTTTTTCAGAGCTCACAGCTATAAGGAAATGTTTTAACAGAACCTTTAAGAGCTAAACTGCCGGAAAAACTATTAGTCTGTAAAAGGTCTATGACTTTTGAAAGCTTTCACTTAGACGAAAGTGAAGAAAGAAGGACAGGAAAAAAAATTCCACATAGGGCCTATCAAATCAATATCAAAACCTAAAGAAAGAGATTCCTGAAGGGCACTCTAATAAGAGGTAACAAATGTTACCAGCCATATATTTGTCATGATCCACTAAAGGGGAGAGCTCCAAACATAAGGCTTCCGTAATGCATCAGAATCTTTAAGGAAGGCCTGAAATGCTCCACACTGACTGATAATGTCTTTTAAGTTGATGGCGAATGTTACGTAACAGTTCATCAGTTAAAAGTTCTCTAAACCTCTGTCATATATTTTCTTTACTGTAGCTAAAACTCATGAGTATATGAAAGACTTAATCAAGGCCATCTCATTTATGATATCTTCACAGTAGATATTATTTTTCTTAAACACATTTAACAATCCTTCAAAATACTCACTTCATCATCTTACTCTATCACTACCTGTCATCACTTCCCCTTTTGCCCCTTCACCAATATTCCCATTTGTTCTTTTATCTTTCCCACATTATTTAACTCCTTCCAAAACACCTTTTCATTTTCCCAAAAGTTTAATGACACTCTCACATCCTAACTCTCATTTGCCCTGTTTTTTCAACCCCTGCACCTTCCTCTTGACCTTCTGCTGCTTTCTCTTATACATCTAATCATTTGCACTCCTTCCTTGTAAGTACCCCCCTAATGCCTCTCTTTCCTCTTTCACTAACAACTTTACTTTTTCATCCCACTAGTCACTACCTTTTCTAATCTGCCCACCTCACACCTTTCGCATGCCATGTTAATCTCTTGCACAAGCCATCAATGCTTCTCTAAATGCATCCCATTCCTTCCCCAATCCCCTCACTTCATTTGCTCTCACCTTTTGCCATTCTACACTCAATCTCTCCAGGTACTTCTTCACACAAGTCTCCTTTCCAAGCTCAATTACTCTCACCACTCTTTCTCAGCCGACATTGTTTCCTCTGTTTTGAAAACCTCTACAAATCTTCATCCTCACCTCCATAAGGTAGTGTTCAAACATCCCACCAGTTGCCCCTCTCAGCACATTCACATCCAAAAGTCTCTTTTACACACCTATCAATTACAACATAATATAATATTATGTATATTACATTATTTCATACTTCCTAGTACTTGTATATGATAGTTTTTCAGTGTTATAATATTCAGTACACTCTTATCAATACCGAAACTGCCTAACCTCCATTACTTACATTATTTGATTAAAGCAATTATTTTCAAGAAAGTAACTATCATGTAAGTCAAGAGGTCCCTGTTCTCTGCTTTCCACATTAGTACTCAATACAGATCCCCCATTCACAGACCCTTCTGTAGTTTCCCCTAACTGCTTCCTATGCCCTGGTTCAGCCCATTACATATATACCCTTATATATACATACCGCGTTAATTCAATACACTCTATCCCATACATCCAAGGCTTACACCCTCCGACATATTCATGCCCCAAAAACTCAAAGCAGCTTTCACTCTAAATTTTCACCTTTTTGGTTTCCCTACTTCCCTTGCCACCTCCACTTCTGAAACATATACCCTCCTAGTCATCCTCTCTATACATCCAAACCATTTTCTTTCAGCACATCCTCAACAGTTCTCTCATACATACTCCTCACTCTATATTTTTTCCTCAAACATTTTAATTCCTACACATTTACCCTATTCTGTTCTTCGTCATGTCCATACAGCACAATCAAGTCTCCTATACATTCCTCAATGCACCCAGGAACTTCGTCTCCATACCCATCCCATGGCTTACTTCAGTTCCCATGGTTTCAATCGCTGCCAAGTCTGCTACTAGATATCTAAAATACTTCATGTCCTTCAGGTTCTCTCCATTCAAACACATACAAAAACTAACCTATTTCTCTCTTCAGCTAAACGTAACAACCTTGATTCTATTCACATATACTCTTAACTTTTCCCTTCAAACACTCTCCCAAACTCATACATCAACTTTGATAGTTTCTCACTCAAATCTGCCATCATCACTGTATCATCAGCAAACAGCAACTGACTCAACTTCTGGCCATCCCCCCAAACTCCTGACAGACTACAAACTAGCCCCTCTCTCCAAAAGCCTCACATTCACCTCCTTCACAATCCCCTCCAGAAAGTGATTAAAATGCCATAATTACATTACACACATGTGCCACAGACCCACCTTTGATGGAACCATTCACCCTCCTCTCCTACTAATCACTCATATGCAATAATCTCTTGATAAAATCTCCTCACCACCTCTAACAGATTTCATCCTACACTGTACATCCATAAAACCTTCTATAAAGCATCTTTATCAATCCTATCATATGCTTTCTCCAGATCAATATATATATGCCACATACAAATCCTTACATTTCTCTACATATTTCTCACAATTCTTTGAAGCAAACACCTAATCCACACATCCACTACCAGTTGAAACCACACTGTTCCTCCCCAATCTGATATTCCGTCTATGCCATAACCCTCTCAATTACCACTCTCCCATACAACTTTCCATGAACTCAACAAATACCTCTAAAATTTGATAATTCCCTTTTGTCCCTGCTTGCCTTTAAATTATGGCTTTATACAGGCAATCAATCAATGCTCAGGCACTTCATCATGATCCATACACACACTGAAAATCCTAACTAAACAATTAACAACACAGACATCCCCTCTCTTTAATATTCAACTGCAATCCCATCCACTCCAGTCACTTCATCTTATGCAAAGCTTACACCACCTCTTCTCATTTCACTAAACCATGCCTGAAAGTAAATAATCAGTAAAAAAAAAAAAAAAAGAAATACAGTATTGATCTTTGAATGTCAGCTGATGACAGCGCATGTCCAAATGCACATGGGATCTAACAGAATGTGAGCTCCCATTTGACAGTGCAGGGATGGTTTGATGATGTCAATCCAGTGGTAGGAGCCAATTGGCAGATGGTGTGCCAACAAAGAGAAAAATGTGAGCAAAGGCAGGTGCCACTTCTCCATACATGAAGGCAGACAGAGCCTTAACCTGTATACTCCCATGGAATATATCTCATGCTTGCAAGACAAATTGCAATGGAGAAAAATGGTACCCTACTATAGTATCTAAAGTACAGACAAAGTGCCAATGAGTTAATCATGAATGAAGAAAATATGAATCAAATATGGAAATATTTCACAAAGTATAAACATGTAGAGTGAAGGGATAAAGAAGGAGACATTAAATAAGTGGTGGATACGAGAGATGAGGGAGTGTATGTGCAAAAGTTTATACATGTATATACAATGGTATTCACAATTACTGTGGAGTAAGAAACAAAATGCCAAACAGGTTTGAATTTGATACTAACAAGAACCAAACAACATATGGCATATTACATAAGGTTAAATAGAATAATCATCCTTATATTTAAACTGCTGAAGTATTCTTTCATGTTTAATTTCCCTCAAAAGTCATACACCAACAGTAACAAAAGAATGATTACTATCAGTAAAAATCATACTGTTTAGCAATACATAGTAAAAAAGTATTCCACTAAGGCTACACTAGAAATTTATTAATCACAATATTCAACACTTACTTTTAACCTTTTTCGCTATTGTAGAGAGATCCATTGGGTGCTGAATTATTTCATAATAATCTTTGACATTTTTCTTATTGACAGGTTTCATGAAAGGCCATGACTCCTGCATAGAGAACAGCTTTTGATTTACAATATTGTCCAGGATGTAGTCAAAGGCAACCTGTTGGTAACATAAAGATAATCTGGGTTTAGAGCACAAACAGGAAATTGGGAAGCAGCTAAAGCAATAAATTTTTCTAAATGATACCTTGAATTATCATTCTTTTATTTACTTCTCTTATCTATAGCACTTATGCAACTTCATACAGAGCTATAAGTCAATTTTGTCCTACCTAATTCTTATCATCTGGTGTTCTTTAAGAAAAAAATAACCAAAGACAAGTGAAATACTTCTGAGTCAAAAATACTTTTCATAGAATAAGGCTTTTCTGCTTCAGGACAACTTTATTGCCTTCAAGACTGCACTGGGTCACATCCGATGAGTAGTCAAAGGCAAGTCTCTAAGACATGCTTGTTTGTCATTTTTGTTCCTGTTTTTCAGCAAAAATTTTACTTCTTGGAAATATTTATCATTAGTTGGTAGGCAGCCAAGAACCAGGGAGAACAATTACCAGTACTACCCACCTGGGTATTGGGAAGGTTAAAGATATCTGCTTAGTAATCCAACTTTTTATTGGTTGTCAAGTTGCACTACTCTGACCTAGGCAGCTGTCTTTTCTTTCTGCCCCACTAACATGTGGATTACTGGCAATCTGTCCACAAACATACAATCCCTCCTTGTCATATGTAACACTGACAACACTTAACTTATGCAGCTCATTCTTCGTAACTCTAGATATTTCTGTGGTGAGCACTACCCACTAGCCCTGCCTTTCGGCAAATTGGTAGAAAAAGTAGATAGAAGTAGTAGCTAGGAACATTTAGCATGGACCATCAGGTAGAAAAGTAGGTAGTAGGAGTAGGTAAGAGCACTGAACAGTAGCAGTCAATAGGAACATTAGGTAGGAGCCTCTGCAAACACCCTGCTAGACTTGCCCTATGCCAGTGGCCTGTTGAAGGTGAGGCACTAAAAGCTAAGAAGTGGCACATGGGTTCTTTAGTTATGGAGACTGTTGCTGTGGCCACCCCTCTGAGGGAGTTCCAGCTGGAACAGGCATGAGACATGTAGATAAATAGACAACCTAATCTAATGAAGAATGATTGCTCTAACCTTTTTAAGTATCTACTTATAATTTTGACCTCCACTATTTCCTAAGTCTGAATCTCTCCTCACACCACTCTTCCACATGAAATGTGTTGATGAAATTCAACCTGGGCAAATGTAAAATAATGAGGAAGGGACAAGGTGGCCTCAATAGCATTATTACCTAGCAGGAAATAAGCTGAAGGATTCTATATGAGAAGGAACTAGGAGTAAACATCATCCTTAAATGTTGCCTAGGTCCCTTATTAATAAAAAAGTTAAGGAGACAAATTGTCTGCATACAAGTATCAGAACCGCTGTCATGTATATGGATACAGATATATCAGGCAAGCTATTCATAGCCTACATAAAGCCAAAACTAGAATATATTTCTCAGGTTTAGTCACAGCACCTAATGAAGAACAACAGGCTCATCAGAGAAGGTTCAGATGGGGGGCAAAAAAGATGGTACCAGAATGAAGCAAGCTAAGCTACCTACCTTGGTACAGTGAAGTGTGAGGGGTAACTTGATCACAACCTTTAAGTTTTCAAAAAGGATCAACAAAATGTACAGTTGACAGTTATTTGAGAAATGTAGCGATAGGGCAAACAAAGAAAAGAATATGAAATTAAGTAAAAAAATTGTAAATAAGGATGAAAAGAAATACTTTTATAGAATATGAATGGCGGATGAATGGAACAGATTGACTGAGAACATGTTAATGCTAAAAACATACATATGTATTTAAGATGTTGTATGACAGTAGAGAGTGTTTAAGGGATGGGGCCCCATGAGTGTAAAACTACCTCCTCATACAGGACAAATTGGGAATTACACACACACACACACACACACACACACACACACACACACATATACCTCAACCAACTCTCAATGGGGTCGGCCAAGTGTCAGTGGATCTCTTGAGCCACCTGAGGTCAACTCTCAACCCCTCCCCCCCAAAAAAAAACAACTTGGATTATGCCTGATTGGACCTACAATCACACATGACAGTCAACCTTCAATGAATTTAACTGCAAATGACAAATATATATATTAGATAACTTTACCAGTGAACTAGTGAACCAGTGGCACAAAGTTTCTCAATGGGACTGCGATTTAATGTCACAGTTGTGGTGGCCTGGTAAAAACATTATGGCACTAATATTTACTGGGATCCTCTAACCAGTGAACTAGTGAACCAGCAACTCAGTGTAAATCTTCTCTGTGGTCACCCACTGTAAACATCGTGACACAGACAGATATGAGCACCAGCCCGGTCTTCACAATGTTACCCTTGTCACCGAGACCTCCTCCCACCCTCCACTAACCAACATCCATCACCATAATCACTTTGTACCAACCAATGCTAATACAGACAGCTAAAAGAATAGTCCCATACCTACTGTTGTAAATTTTAAAAACAATCCATGAATAGGTGCACAGCAAAGCACCTATTATGTGTAAGTCAATTACTACATTACTGTAACTCAACCATCATGAAACTATTCATCAGTTACTGTCCACCATTAAATACATAATTTGTTACCATACTATTATTGCAACTGAACCAACATGTAACTTTTCATCACAATGTTCTACTAATCATCACTAAATGCAACTTCCTGTACAATGTAGATATACATCACTCATGTGTCTATCCAAAGTGTGGAAGTATCCTGCCCCACCTTGACTTTAAGCTCTTTTGTGATTACCTAGTCACTATCATAACCCCCCTCCCCTGCCCAGGTCTGCAATTTCTCAGCTGTGTTTTCAGAAAAAGTGACTGCCTTAATTCAATAAACTATTCATGATTTTTTATCAATTAATTTTTCTAACCCTGAGGAGAGAGGAAAAAGAATCCTTCCCATGTATTCCCTGTGTGTCATATAAGGCAACTAAAGGGGTTGGGGTGAGGGGGCTGAAAATCCTCCCCTCCTGTTATACTTTTCCAAGGGTGGAAACAGAGAAGGGGGCCAAGTGAGGATTTTTCCTTCTAAAGTTCAGTCATATGTTCTTGACGCTACCTCATTAAAGCTGGAAACAGCAAATGTGTATGAAAAAAATCATCCATTAATCTATTCATTAGTTCATTTATTACTCACAGAAAAAAAAACTATTTACAGTAAAGAAAACAGTGAGTTAGTGTTAAGAGACTGAGTTAAGCATCTCTTCATTGCTACCTCCATTCCTACTTACAGTTATGTAGAACATCCACATCAAGTCAGTGCTAAGTCCTGGATTTGATATATCTTTTATCTTTAGGATCATGTAATCCTGAACAGAAATCATGCAAAAGGGAATTTAAGGTATTTCCTTTCAGGACCAAACATATTTAGGATAACAATTTTTTTTTTCATTTCTATATTTTCCCATGTTTCTTTTTGTGTCTACTTCTCTCAATCTTTTACATTTTCATACTTTTACATTTCCCCCTGACAAAAACTTACAGATGTACCTTGACATTTCTGTCATGTTCTTATTCCTTAATACCAGCATACAGCAATTATTTCACTTAACTAATAACAACACACAAAGTTCTTCTTTAGTTCCTATTTTCCTTTCATGCTTCCTAATTTATGGCTGTCCCTTGTACTTACTTGCTCTTAAAACCTTCATTCTCTTCACATATCATTCCCAGCAGAGCAAGTTATGACTTAATTCATCTGATAACTAAACCAAAATTCAGAACCCTCTAGCATGTTCTGTGGGTCTAATGACTCACTATTTTCTTTACTGTAGATCAGCAGATTTTTTTCTGTGGGTAATACATAAAAACATAAATAGATAAATGGATAATTTTCTCATACATATTTGCCATGATTACAAGATAAAGTGTTTGGGAAAAATCTTAAATGAGCCACCCAGTCTACTTCCCAAGATTCATCATTAAAGTAAAAACAACAAATATTCCAGACCTGGTCATCATCATCTAGTAGGGGATTAATGGCCTTCTCCAACCTCATAAGTCGTTCCTCCTTCTCAGCAAAACGGTCAATGCATAACTCAAGCATCTTCTGTGCAGTTACTGTGAGAGTGCTCTTGACACCTTTGGGAAGATAACAAAAAAAATCTCAGAAGAAAGAACTTTATCTTAAACATTACACTAATATATGTAGAATACTGAAAATCTATAATGCTTGAGATCAAGCAATGTGCAATTCTTGAATTTTTATTAATTTTCTGAAATATTGTAATATCGAAGGGCCACTGACTGTGGTCTGATCATATCATAGCCTTAGGAGTGTTTTGTATGCCTAATTCAGTTTTTTAATGCTTCGTGTTCATTATAAATGTTAATATGTACCATACAAAAAATTTAATAAATAATCATTAAGGTTACTTACATGAAGCATATTCCAAGTTGACAGTAATTTAAAATGTGCTGAATCACAGAATTTAAAAGTTTATGGATTTTAGAAATCAGGATTTCCAATATACTGCCAGTACTAGCAAACTTTATAAAAAGAAACTGTATTGAGAGACTGATACCTCCATTGTTTATCTAAACATAAAAAACGAGAAATTTCCAATAATCAATACATGCCATAGTAAAGTGGTGATTAGCATTCCTGACCATGACACTGCCCAGGTTTGAGCACATAGGTTCAAATCCTGGTTGTGGCAGTTGATCCACAATCAACCCAGCAATTCATCCAACCCTCACTACCCTATCCATAAAAAACTGAACAACCATGATGACATCACACACCTGTACCTACTGTAGACCAACCTTCAATTGGAGCCATTCACTCTCCTCTTTCCTGTTTGTACACATGCCTTACACCCTTGATAAAAACTTCTTACTGCTTTGAGCAGCTTTCCTCCCACACCATTTATTCTTAACACCTTCTACAAAGCATCTCTATTGACCCTGTGCTTTCTCCAGATCTGTAAATGCCACATACAAATTCAAATGTTTTTCTAAGTATTTCTCGCACTTTCTTGAGCAAACACCTGAACCACAAATCTACAACTTCTGAACCACACTGCTCCTCCACAGTCTGATGTTCTAAACATGGCTTCACCCTCTCAATCAATACACTCCCATAAGTACTCATACCTCCAGAGTCTGAACACTTTTCTTTCCCCCTTGCCTCTATATAATGGCACTAAGCATGCATTCCCCCAATCATCAGGAACCTCACCATGATCCATACATAGTGAAAATCTTCACCAACCAATCAACAACACAGTCACCCCCTTTCTTAATAAATTCAACTCCAATACTATCCACCACAAGCACCTTGTCACATTTCATCTTATGCAAGGCTTTCATTATCTCTTCTTTCTTCACCAAATCACCCTCCATGACTCTCTCCACCCCAAACCAAACACCCTACTTCTACCACTCTCCATCTCATCCTGACTCCATGATTAGTTGTCATCACTTCCCCTTTTGCCCCTTCACCAAAGTTCCCATTTGTTTTCTTGTCTTTTGCAAATTATTTACCTCCTTCCAAAGCACTTTATTCTCCTTACAGTTTACAGATACTCACTCCAACTCTCATTTGCCCTATTTCTAACGCTTGAACTCTCCTCTTGACCTCCTACTGCTTTCTTTTATACATCCCCCAATTATATGCACTCCATCACTGTAAGTACCACCTAAACACCTCTCTTTTCTCTTTTACTAGCAACTATTCTTCTTCATCTCATCACTCCCTATCCTTTCTAATCTGCCACCTTCCACCTTTAGCATGTCACATGCGACTCTTACACGTGCCAGCACTGCTTCAATAAATACCTCCTATTCCTAATCCACTTCCTCAGCTTCATTTATCTTTAGCCATTCTACACTCAATATCTCGAGGTATTTCTCCAAATGCACCTCTTCTCCAGGCTCACTTTACTGTCACCACTCTCTTTTCATCAACATTCTTTCCTCTTTTTCAAAAGCCTCTACAAATATTCACCCTCAACTCCACAAGATACTGATTAGACATCCCACTAGCTGCCCCTATAAGCACATTTACATCTATAAGTGTCTTTTACATGCCTATCAATTAAAATGTATTCCAATAATGCCTGCTGACCACCTCTCCTACTCACATACATATACTTAATTATGTTCCTCTTTTTAAACCAGGTACTCCCAATCACCAGTCCTTTTTCAGCACACAACTCTACAATCTGTTCACTATTTCCATTCATGATACTAAAGAACCAATGCCCCCAACCGTACCCTCAACTACCATTTTACCTCCCTTATATGACATGCAGGGAATACAGAGGTAGAATTCTTTCTCCCCTACCCTATATATTTCTTTCTTTCTTTCATACATATTCACCATTTCCCACATCAGTGAGGTAGCATTAAGAACACAGGACTGAGCCTTAAAGGTAATATCCTCACTTGGCCCCCTTCTCTGTTCCTTCTTTTGAAAAATTAAAACAGAAGAGGAGGATTTTTAGCCCCCTGCTCCCTCCCCTTTTAGTCTCCTTCTACAACACACGGAATATGTAGGAAGTATTCTTTCTCCCCTATTCTTTTGCAAAACTAAAAATTGGAGGGAAAATATGTATACATAAACATCCATACACATTCATATGCATGCATATGCATAGCAACATATATGCAAATACATACAAATAAGCAGGCATATACATATAAATTATTCATAATATGTTCTATTATACTTGATCAGCACATACACAGACATATGCATATATACACATGTGCATGTTCATGCTTGCTTGCCTCCATACATTCCTGGTGACACCCTTCGACACAGGAAACAGCATCACTACCCTCTGCTTCAGGGGGTGGGAGTTGGAGGCTGGAAAACTTCCCCTCTAGTTTTTATTTTTGCAAAAGAAGGAACAGTAATAAAAGGGTAAGAGAGACATCTGGTAATAGAAAGAGTGTGGTTGAGAAAGCAGAAGAGGGTGTTTGAAAGGGTTTGGTCACTTGGAGAGAATGAGTGAGAAAAGATTGACCAAGAGGTTATATGTGTCAGGGGTGGAGGGAACGAGGAGAAGTGGGAGACCAAATTGGAGGTGGAAAGATGGAGTGAAAAAGATTTTGAGTGATCGGGGCCTGAACACGCAGGAGGGTGAAAGGTGTGCAAGGAATAGTGAATTGGAACAATGTGGTATACCAGGGTCGACGTGCTGGCAATGGATTGAACCAGGACATGTGAAGCATCTGGGGTTAACCATGGAAAGTTTTGTGGGGCCTGGATGTGAAAAGGGAGCTGTGGTTTCGGTGCATTATACATGACAGCTAGAGACTGATTGTGAACGAATGTGGCCTTTATTGTCTTTTTTCTAGTGCTACCTCACGCACATGCGGGGGAGGGGGTTGTCATTTCATGTGTGGCGAGGTGGCGACAGGAATGAATAAGGGCAGACAGTATGAATTATGTACATGTGTATATATTTATATGTCTGTGTGTGTATATATATGTATACGGTGAGATGTATAGGTATGTATATGTGCGTGTGTGGACGTGTATGCATATACATGTGTAAGTGGGTGGATTGGGCCATTCTTTCGTCTGTTTCTTTGCACTACCTCGCAAATGCAGGAGACAGCAACAAAGTATAATAAATAAATATAAAATATATATATATATAAACATGCGCTGAAAAAGGACTGGTGATTGGGAATACCTGGTTTAAAAAGTGAGATATACATAAGTATACGTATGTAAGTAGTGGAGATGGCCAGAGAGCATTACTGGATTATGAGTTAATTGATAAGTATGCAAGAGAGACTTTTGGATGGTAATGTGCTGAGAGGTACATCTGTAGGGATGTCTGATCATTATCTTGTGGAAGCGAAGGTGAAGATTTGCAGAGGTTTTCAGAAAAGAAGAGAGAATGTTGGGGTGAAGAGAGTGGTGAGAGTAAGTGAGCTTGGGAAGGAGACTTGTGTGAGGAAGTACCAAGAGAGACTGAGTACAGAATGGAAAAAGGTGAAAACAAAGGACGTAAGGGGAGTGGGGGAGGAATGGGATGTATTTAGGGAAGCAGTGATGGCTTGTGCAAAAGATGCTTGTGGCATGAGAAGCATGGGCAGTGGGCAGATTAGAAAGGGTAGTGAGTGGTGGGATGAGGAAGTATGATTATTAGTGAAAGAGAAGAGAGAGGCATTTGGATGATTTTTGCAGGGAAATAGTGCAAATGACTGGGAGATGTATAAGAGAAAGAGGCAGGAGGTCAAGAGAAAGGTGCAAGAGGTGAAAAAGAGGGCAAATGAGAGTTGGGGTGAGGGAGTATCATTAAATTTTAGAGAGAATAAAAAGATGTTTTGAAAGGAGGTAAATAAAGTGCGTAAGACAAGAGAACAGAACAAATGGGAACATCAGTGAAGGGGGCTAATGGGAAGGTAATAGTAAGTAATGGTGATGTGAGAAGGAGATGGAGTGAGTATTTTGAAGGTTTGTTGAATGTGGTAGATAACAGAGTGGCAGATATAGGATGTTTTGGTCGAGGTGGTGTGCGAGGTGAGAGGATTAGGGAGAATGATTTGGTAAAAAGAGAAGAGGTAATAAAAGCTTTGCGAATGATGAAAGCCAGCAAGGCAGCGGGTTTGGATAGTATTGCAGGGGAATTTATTAAAAAAGGGGGTGACTGTGTTGTTGATTGGTTGGTAAGGTTATTTAATGTATGTATGACTCATGGTGAGGTGCCTGAGGATTGGCAGAATGCTTGCATAGTGTCATAGTACAAAGGCAAGGGGATAAAGGTGAGTGCTCAAATAACAGAGGTATAAGTTTGTTGAGTATTCCTGGGAAATTATATGGGAGGGTATTGACTGAGAGGGTGAAAGCATGTAAAGAGCATCAGATTGGGGAAGAGCAGTGTGGTTTCAGAAGTGGTGGAGGATGTGTGGATCAGGTGTTTGCTTTTGAAGAATGTATGTGAGAAATACTTAGAAAAACAAATGGATTTGTATGTAGCATTTATGGATCTGGAGAAGGCATATGATAGAGTTGATAGAGATGCTCTGTGGAAGGTATTAAGAATATATGGTGTGGGAGGCAAGTTGTTAGAAGCAGTGAAAAGTTTTTATCGAGGATGTAAGGCATGTGTACGAGTAGAAATAGAGGAAAGTGATTGGCTCTCAGTGAATGTCAGTTTGCGGCAGGGGTGTGTGATGTCTCCATGATTGTTTAATTTGTTTATGGATGGGGTTGTTAGGGAGGTGAATGCAAGAGTTTTGAAGAGAGGGGCAAGTATGCAGTCTATTGTGAATGAGAGAGCTTGGGAAGTGAGTCAGTTGTTGCTGAATGTGTTTGATAGAGTGGTGGGTGTTTTGGTTGGAAAGGTATGCAAAGTGAGAGAGTTAGGGAGAATGGTTTGATTAAGAGAGAGAGGTGGTGAAAGCCTTGCAGAAGATGAAATATGGCAAGGCAGCAGGTTTGGATGGTATTGCAGTGGAATCTATCAAGAAATGGAGTAACTGTGTTGTTGATTGGATGGTAAGGATATTCATCATATGTATGGATCATGGTCAAGTGCCCAAGGATTGGCAGAATGCATGTATAAAGCCACTGTACAAAGGCAAAGGGGATAAAGGAAAGTGTTCAAACTACAGAGGTATAAGTTTGTTGAGTATCCCTGGAAAATTGTAGGGGAGGGTATTGGTTGAGAGTGTGAAAACATGCACAGAGCATTAGACTGGGGAGGAGCAGAGTGGTTTCAGAAGTAGTTAAGGATGTGTGGATCAGGTGTTTGCTTTGAAGAATGTGTGTGAGAAATACTTCGAAAAACAGATGGATTTGTATGTAGAACTTATGGATCTGGAGAAGGTATATGATAGGGTTGATAGAGATGCTATGTGGAAGGTCTTAAAAGTATACGGAGTAGGAGGTAAGTTGTTAAAAGGAGTAAAAAGTTTTTATCAGGGACACAGGACATGTGTATGTGTAGGAAAAGAGGAGAGTGACTGGTTCCTAGTGAAGGTCAGTCTGTGGCAGGGGTGTGTAATGTCTCCATGGTTATTCAATTTGTTTATGGATGGGGTGATGAGGGAGGTAGATGCAAGAGTTTTGGAGAGAGGGATGAGTAAGCAGTCTGTTGGAATGAGAAGGCATGAGAAGTGAGTCATTGTTGTTTGCTGATGATACAGCAGTGGTGGCTGATTCGAGTGAGAAACTTCAGAAGTTTGAGACTGAGTTTGAAAAAGTGTGTGAAAGGAGAAAGTTGAGGGTAAATGTGAATAAAAGTAAGGTTGTTACATTCAGCAGGCTTGAGGGACAAGTTAGGGAGGATGTAAAGTTTGAATGGAGAAAGGTCGGAGGAAGTGAAGTGTTTTAGATAACTGGAGTACACTTGGGAGCAAATGGAACCATGGAAGCAGAAGTGAATCACAGGGTGGGGGAGGGGGAGAAGGTTCTGAGAGCAATGAAGAAGGTGTGGAAGGAGAAATCATTATCTCAGAGAGCAAAAATGGGTATGTTTGAAGGATCAGTAGTTCCAACAATATTATAAGAGTTGTAAGGAGGAGGGTGGATGTGTTGGAAATGAAATGTTTAAGGACAATATGTGGTGTGAGGTGGTTTGATCGAGCAAGTAATGAAAGGGTAAGAGAGATGTGAGGTAATAAAAAAAAGTGCAGGGTGACAGTGCAGAAGAGGGCATGTTGAAATGATTGGAAATATGGAGTGAATGAGTAAGGAAAGATTGACAAAAGGATATATGTGTCAGAGATGGAAGGAACAGGGAGAGGCAGGAGACCAAATTGGAGGTGGAAGGATGGAGTAAAAAAAGATTTTGAGTAATTGGGGCCTGAACATACAGGAGGGTGAGAGGCATGCAAGGAATAGAGTGAATTCGAACGATGTGGTATACAGGGGTTGACATGCTGTCAGTGGACTAAGCCAGGGATATGAAAGGTCTGGGGTAAACTATGGAAAGGTCTGTGGGGCCTGGATGTGGAAAGGGAGCTGTGGTTTCGGTGCATTACACATGACAGTTAGAGACTGAGTGTGAACGAATGTGGCCTTTTTTTGTCAGTTTTCCTGGCACTGCCTTGCTGAAGCAGGGGTAGTTATGCTGTTTCCTGTGGGGCAGGGTAGCGCCAGGAATGGATGAAGGCAAGCAAGTATGAATATGTACATGCTCTCTTTTTCAACCCATGCACCTTCCCCTTGACCTCCTGCCACATTCTTTTGTGCATCTCCCAGTCATTTACACTCCTTCCTTGTAAATATCGCCCAAATGCCTCTCTTTCCTCTTTCACTAACAACTTCACCTCTTCATTCCATCACTCACTACCCATTCTTGTCTGCCCACCTCCTACCTTTCTCATCCCACAGGCATGATACCTACATTAAGAAAACCAATCTATTATGAGAGGCTGAGGGATACATATTTGCCCATATGGAGGGGAGAAGGTAAGGGAGTGCCCCAATTACATCCTTCATATTTCTAAATCAGTCAAATGATAATGACATGTCACTGCACCAAAGATGGAATGACAGTGTAACAGAATTCATGCCAAGAAACTAAAAAAAAAAAGTTAGAAAATGTTCTTCAATGTGGAAACTTACCATTGATAAATTCATAGATTACTTTTGAATTTTTCACAACATAATAATCAAATCGTCATACTTTTACATAACTGACACAACTAGACTGTCTTTCAGAGACTGAATTACAAGAAATCTGATTTGCTCACATATTATTCTTCAATTAAAATATGGTAAATATTTAACAAGGCTGAGAACATAAACACCTGTGCATGTTGTTTCAAAATCCTGGACAATCTGGAACATGAATTCTGCTCTTCCAATGAAAATGAAAACACATACATGTATACATCTACTGATGTGTAGGTAGATTCACAAAAAATGAAACATTAGCTCATTCCATACACAAAAAACATACCATTAGAGAAATGAAGACCATTTAGCTGACAAATATGCAAGTGAATTACTTAATAACGTCTAAAGACTTTTCAACAGTGTGATTAATTGCTGTGCTATTTGAGAAAAGATGTCAAAATAAATCCATTCAATTACTGTGTAATCCAAAAATAATTAACAATTCAAAAACTGGGTCAATTCAAAATTACCATTATAGAGCCTTGAATTTTCTACTATTTGCGAGATGTCAGACAGGAATTCTTCACGGCTCTGATATTTCTTCTGGCGCAGATTGTCGCGAATAGTTGATAGGTCCATTGGATGGTTCACAATATTATAGTAATCAGGTACTTGCTGAGAAAAAAAGTAAATGAAATCATTAAATTCACATACACATAATAAAAGAATAATCTATTTTGAAGAGTTCCTGCTACTTCAAGGGTATGCTACAATCAGCAGCTGGTAAAGGATTATATTCTTTAAAGTGAGAAGCTTATCATCAAGAGTGCACTTCAATGATACAACCTAGCTGAACACAACACCCAACCCACAGCATAACATATACAGGTGAAATCCAACAATGCTATATATGTATGTACATACATACATAAATATATTTTTTCATACATGTTTCACGTTTTCCACATTAGCAAGGGAGCACAAAAAACAGGCAAAGAAAGGCTGCATTTGCTCTCATCCATTCTCTCACTGTTGTGCATATTGCACTGAAACCACAACCTCCTATCCCCAACCAGGTCCTGGTATACCACATCGTTCCAATACACTCTATGCCTTGCATGCCTTTCACCCTCCTGTATGTTCAGGCCCCAATCACTCAAAAGCTTTTCCACACCATCATTCCACCCTCCAATTTGGTCTCCTCCGTCTCCTTCTTCCCGCCACCTCTGACACATATATCCTCTTTGTCAATCTTTCCTCACTCACTCTCTCCATGTGTCCTAGCCATTTCAACACACACTTTTCTGCTCTCTCAACCACACTCTTTTTATTACCACACATCCCTCTTACTCTTTCATTACATACTCAATCACACCACCTCGCATCACATAGTGTCCTCAAACATTTCATTTCCAACCCATCCACCTTCCTCCACACAATCCTATCCATAGCCCATGCCTCGCAACCATATAACATTGTTGGAACCATTATTCCTTCAAACGTACCCATACATACCCAAGATAACATTCTCTCCTTCCAAATGTTCTTCATTGCTCCCAGAACTTTGGCCCCCTCCCCCACCCTGTGACTCACTTCTGCTTCCATGGTTCTATCCACTGCTAAATCCACTCCCAGATATCTAAAACACTACACTTCCTCCATTCAAACTTCAAACTTAGCTCCCAATTAACTTGCCCCTCAACCCTACTGAACCTAATAACCTTATTCTTATTCATATTTACTCTCAACTTTTTCCTTTCTTGGTAAAAACTTTTCACTGCTTCTGGCAACTTACCTCCCACACCATATACACTTACAACCTTCCACAAAATATCTCTCCTATCATATGCCTTCTCCAGTTCCATAAATGCTACATAAAAATCCATTTGTATTTCTAAGTATTTTTCACATACATTCTTCAAAGCAAATACCTTATCCACACACACTCTACCACTTCTGAAACCACATTGCTCTTCCCCAATCTGATGCTCTGTACATGCCTTCACCCTCTCAGTCCATACCCTCCCATATAATTTCCCATGAATACTCAACAAACTTATGCCTCTGTAATTTGAACACTCACCTTTATCCCCTTTGCCTTTGTATAATGGCACTATGCATGCATTCCGCCAATCCTCAGGCACTTCACCATGATACATACATACAATGAATATCCTTACCAACAAATCAACAACACAGTCACCCCACCCCCTTTTCTAATAGATTCCACTGCAATTCTATCAGAACCTGCCACTTTGCCGGCTTTCATCTCCCACAAAGCTTTCACTACCTCTTCTCTGTTCACTAAACCATTCTCCCTGACCCTCTCACTTCGCACACCATCCCAGCCAAAACACCCTATATCTGCCACTCCATCACCAAACATATTCAACAAACCTTCAAAATACTCACTCCAGATCCTTCTCACTCCATCACAACTTGTTATTACCTCCCCATTTGCCTCCTTCACAGACGTTCCCATTTGTCCTCTTGTCTTACACACATAATTTACCTCTTTCCAAAACATATTTCTATTCTCCCTAAAATTTAATGATAATCTCTCACCCCAACTCTCACTTGCCCTCTTTTTCACCTCTTGCACCTTTATCTTGACCTCCCGCCACTTTCTTTTATACATCTCCCAGTCATTTGCACTACTTCCCGGCAAAAATCATCCAAACGCCTCTCTATTTTCTTTCACAAACAATCTTACTTCTTCATCCCAACACTCACTACCCTTTTTAATCTTCCCACCTCCCACCTTTCACATGCCACATGCATCTTTTGTGTTAGTTATCACTGCTTCCCTAAATATATCCCATTCCTCCCCCACTCTCCTCATGTCATTTGCTCTCGCCTTTTGCCATTCTACACTCAATCTATCCTGGTACTTCCTTACACAAGTCTCTTTTCCAAGCTCACTTACTCTCACTACTCTCTTCTCCCCAACATTCTCTCTTCTTATCTGAAAACCTCTACAAATCTTCACCTTTGCCTCCACAAGATTGTGATCAGACATCCCTCCAGCTACCCCTCTCAGAACATTTATATCCAAAAGTCTCTCTTTTACACGCCTGTCAACTAACACATAATACAATGACGCCCTTTGACCATCTCTCCTACTCGCATATGTATACTTATGTATATATCTCTTTTTAAACCAGGTATTCCCAATCACCAGTCCTTTTTCAGCACACAAATCCACAAGCTCCTCACCATTTCCATTCACAACACTGAACACCCCATGTACAGCAATTACACCCCCAAATGCCATGCTTACCTCCGCATTCAAATCACCCATCAGTATAACCCAGTCTCGTGCATCAAAGCTGCTAACGCACTCACTCAGCTACTCCCAAACACTTGCCTCTCATGATCTTTCCTCTCATGACCAGATGCATAGACACCAATAATCACCCATCCCTCTCCATCCACTTTCAGTTTTACCCTTATCAATCTAGAATTTACTTTCTTACACTCTATCACATGCTCCCACAACTCCTGCTACAGGAGAAGTGCTACTCATTCCTTTGCTCTTGTCCTCTCACCAACCTCGGACTTTACTCCCAACACATTCCCAAACACCTCTTCCCCTTTACCTTTGAGTTTCATTTCACTCAGAGTCAAGACATCTGAGTTCCTTTCCTAAAACATACTACCTATCTCTCCTTTCTTCTCATCTTGGTTACATCCACACACATTCAGACACTCCAATATGAGCCTTCAAGGAGGATAAGCACTCCCTGCTTGACTCCTTCTGTTTCCACTTTTAGAAATCTAAATACATGGGTGGAGGGGTTTCAAGCCCCCTGCTCCTGCCCCTTTAGCTGCCTTCTACAATACACGGGAATACGTGGGAAGTATTCTTTCCCCCCCTATATTGGGACTAATAACCTTCAAACATACCCATTTTTGCCCTCCCAGATAATGATACCTTTCAAGATATTCTTCAGTGCTCCTTGAACCTTAACTCCCCTCACCCACCCTAAGACTCATTTCTATGCATGTGTGTGAGTGTGCTTGTGTGTGTAGGAAAGAGTAGTGTCTGTTTATATGAATGAGTACAGAAGTTCCTTGCAATCATGGGGGTAATGTAAATGAAACATCCTATGCTTGGCAAAACTATGGCTTGCACGGTACAAGGCCTAAGGGAAATGGGTTGTTAGGAGTAGAGATGCTAAACAGACATAACCTATATCCTTTAATGAATACTTCAAGGTTAAAAATTGAGATTTCCTTATTCAAAAAAACAAATGCTTATTCTAATAGAGTACTGTACATAAGAATGATGAACAAAACTATACAGTAATAATATAGTAGCACAACTCCCGCAAAGCAGCCAAACATGTTGAATGCACAAAAGACTACCTCAACACTCACCCAAGTAATGCAATCTTATTATAGCACTCCTGCCTCTCACTAACAATTGGGGTCTTCCAGGCTGTGCTACAAGCAGCCTGCAGCCATGTAACATTGCCCAATACAAGGAAAAAATGTTGAAAATGCAATGGATAAATGTGGATATTCAACACTTAATGGTATTATTGCTAAATGGTATACATTATTCTAAGCATGTACACTCAAATTTTGTGGCTGATAAAATCATGGCAGGCTTAGGACCTCTGTATGCTTATTTAAGTATAATATACTGTTTATGTTTCTGAACTCAGCCTGCTCGAGATTAAATGAGTGAAAAGTCACCTTTGGTGGGACTATATCACTAGAAGTGTCTTTTAAAAAAAAATTTCACTCTAAAGGATTTTACATTCCCCTGCTAATAAGTAGCCTAGTCGTAGGCAGCAGGGTGCTTCTGGAAAGAAGGTTATGCTAAACTCTTTCAAAGAAAATTAGTCCTTGGGTAATTAAAAACTACATAATTAAATAACAGACTATCTACTATGCAGCCCTACTAATCATCAGGTGACACCAAACCTCTTCTCCTCTTCCCAAGGTGACCCCTTCCCCCATGTCAACCTCCCCTAGCTCCCCATCCAACATACAAATGATCCAGATAACCAAAAACAAAGTGTATATTTTCTATGGTAGGGGAGAAAATTAAAAAGCTTTAAAGGATGTCAAGTATGCATCACAATTTTTCCCAGTCATGACTAGATTTGCTTTGTGTAGACTGACTATACATATTCTTCAGGAAAACACTTTTAAACAAAATGGGGCTTTTTGTGCATTTAAGTAAATGTTCTTAGCATAGTTCTGTTCATAGAGAATCTTTGAACTGATCCCTACTAAATCTCAGCCATTTGTAGTTCCAGTGATGACCTAAACTATATCTTTATGGATTGTCCCTGTAATCTTCAACCTTGATGGTTGTTTTAAGCAAGTTTCCCAAGTTTGTAGTTCGACTTAAAAACATAAAATCCTTTACATTAAGGAATAATTAATGAAAGGTGAAGATGCAGTCTTCTAATATATCTACCATTCAACAAAATTTCTATAATACCAACCTTAACATTAACAGGGAAAAGGAATGGCTGAGCATCTGTCATTTCTCTCATGTCATTCAAAATCTCCTCAAAAATGGTAGAGAGTGTTATTACAGGATCTATTCGTCGTCGATTAACAGATCGTTCCTTTCGCTTTAAGTAGTCACAGTGAACTACTGTGCCAGCTCGTCTTCGTTTGGCATTTTTGACCTGATCTTTAGGTACTTTCAGTACCAACGATCGTCGTTTCAGCTCTTCTGCATGCTGTAATAGAATAAATTATATACTAAAGTTACAATATATATGATATACATACTTTTTCCTGCAACTGCTGAAGTTCAATATGATGCTTCATGTGTAAACAAATTCTATATCAAATGTCATTAACCTATGAAAAACAACATTTAAAGCATTCACAAACTTACAAGGGAAATGAGTCACACGTGATATAGGATATGGGCAAAATTATGTGCCAGGGATTTACATTAATTCTGTACTGATATTGTGAGGAAGTTAACTGTAAGGCTAAAAAAATGCTTTGCTGCATTATCTTTCTCCGTCTTTATATATAACTGGGTGTAATCAAGTACCATCCCACAAGAAACTCAATCTAACACCAATCTTTTCATTCTTTCTCTGCATCAATGAACAATACAAATAAACTCTTCACTCAAAATGCATATCCTTCCCATATATAATCATGGAAAACTGTGTACTGCTATATTCCTTCCTGAGGGACCAATACATCTTCAAGTACAGATCTGTCAACTGCAAAGTTCAGATTCAAGAAACTTCCAGTATGTGGATACTTACATAAAGTGGATACTACCATGAACATCTGTCCAAGGTAAGTATTTGATATAGGTTATATTAGAATTTTCTGCAAATATCTGTAATTCTTAATTCAGGAACTAATTAAAAACCTACTGAAGAGAAGTGTGTTCAATAATTATATGAAAAATACAATCTACCATGTCATTCACTGAGTAAAAGTTGCATGTATCTAATGTAACTACACTGCATCCAAGCACTCATATATTATGTAATGCTTCTATTTCTCTCAGTCATTTTTACCATTATTATTCTGATCAGAGAATTATTATTGATACTAAAAGTAAGGTCAAGGAAGGGAGAGATAGGCAGTAAATCTGGAGAAAGGAACCTGGATATTCTAGCTCTAAGTGGTACAAAACTTAAGGGTAAAGGAAATAAATAGTTTAGGAATGTCTTAGGCTAATGTCAGGAGTTGATGCAAGGGTGAAATCTTAAGAAAAAGTAGTACTACTGCTGATGCAGGAGTTGTGGGAATGAGAGAAAGACTGTTGGGAAGCAAGATACAGAGTGATGTAGGTAAAACTGAAAGTGGAATGCAAGAAAAGAATGACTGTTATTGCTTATGCATCTGGCCATGAGAAGAAAGATGATAAGAGGTAAGTGTTTTGGGAGCAGCTGACTGAGCATGTCAGCAATATTGATGCAAGAGACCTGACATAATGATGGACAATTCAAATGCAAAAATGAGCAAAGAGGCAGATGAGGGTATAATTGGGGGGAATAAGGTTCCCAGAATAGTTAATACGAATAATGAACAGCTTGTGGAGTTATGCTGGAAAAGGGTTGACAACATGAAATACCTGGCTTAAAAAAAGGGATGTACATAAGTATATAAATGTGAGGAGAAGAGTTAGTACATGGGCATTATTAGATTACATACTTCATACCTCACTGAAGTGGTAGGGGAGGCTATTTCCTGTGTGGCTTGGTAGGGACAGGAATGGATGAGGGCAAGCAAGTATGAATATGTACATGTGTATATATGTATATGTCTGTGTATGTATATGTGCATGTATGGGCATTTATATATATGTGTGTATGAGTGACTGGGCGATTCTTCGTCTGTTTCCAGGCGCTACCTTGCTGATGTGGTAAAACAGCAATTAAGTATAATAATATTAATAATAACAATATGTATGTATGATATCCCTGGGGATAGGTTAGAAAGAATACTTCCCAGGTATTCCCGGCGTGTCATAGAAGGTGACAAAAGGGGACGGGAGCAGGGGACTGGAAACCCCCCTTTTATTTAGATTTCTAAAAGGGGAAACAGGAGGAGTCATGCAGGGAGTTCTCATCCTCCTTGAAGGCTCAGATTGGGGTGTCTAATTGTGTGTGGATGTAATCAAGATGAGAAAAAAGGAGAGATAGGTAGTATGTTTGAGGAAAGGAACCTGGATGTTTTGGCTCTAAGTGAAACGAAGCTTAAGGATAAAGGGGAAGAGCGGTTTGGGAATGTCTTAGGAGTAAAGGCAGGGGTTAGTGAGAGGACAAGAGCAAAGGAAGAAGTAGCACTCCTGAAGCAGGAGTTGTGGGAATAAGTGATGGAGAGTAAGAAAGTAAACTCTAGGTTGATATGGGTAAAATTGAAAGTAGATGGAGAGAGATGGGTGGTTATTGGTGCCTATGCAACTGAGTGAGTGTGGTAGTAGCTTTGATGCACGAGACAGGGTTATAGTGATGGGTGATTTGAATACAAAGGTGAGTAATGTGGCAGTTGAGGGTATAATTGGTGTACATGGAGTCTTCAGTGTTGTAAATGGAAACGGTGAAGAGCTCTTGGATTTGTATGCTGAAAAAAGACTGGTGACTGGGAATACCTGGTTTAAAAAGAGAGATATACATAAGTATACGTATGTGAGTACAAGAGATGGCCAGAGGGTGTTATTGGATTACATGTCAATTGACAGGCATGTAAAAGAGAGACTTTTGGATATTAATGGGCTGAGAGGGGCAGCTGGAGGGATGTCTGATCACTATCTTGTGGAGGTGAAGGTGAAGATTTGTAGAGGTTTTCAGAAAAGAAGAAAGGAAGTTGAGGAGAAGAAAGTGGTGAGAGTAAGTGAGCTTGGAAAGGAGACTTGTGTGAGGAAGTACCAGGAGAGATTGAGTGCAGAATGGCAAAAGGTGAGAGCAATTGATGTAAGGGGAGTAGGGGAGGAATGGGATGTATTTAGGGAAGCAGTGATGGCTTGCACAAAAGATACATGTGACATGAGAAAGGTGGGAGGTGGGCAGATTAGAAAGGATTGTGAAATGGTGCGATGAAGAAGATTGTTAGTGAAAGAGAAGAAAGAGGTGTTAGGATGATTTTTGCAGGGAAGTAGTGCAAATGACTGGAGGTGAAGAGAAAGGTGCAAGAGAGGCCAAATGAGAGTCAGGGTAACAGAGTATCATTAAATTCAAAGGAGAATAAAAAGATGTTTTGGAAGGAGGTAAATAAAGTGCTTAAGACAAGAGAACAAATGGGAACATTAGTGAAGGGGGTAATAACAAGTAGTGATGAAGTGAGGAAATGGAGTGAATATTCTGAACGTTTGTTGAATGTGTTTGATGACAGAGTGGCAGATATAGGGTGTTTTGGTCAGGGTGGAGTACAGAATGAGAGGGTCAGGGAGATTGGTTTGGTGAACAGAGAAGAGGTAGTGAAAGTTTTGCAGATGATGAAAGCTGGCAAGGCAGCGGGTCTGGATGGTGTTGCAGTGGAATTTATCAAAAAAGAGGTGACTGTTGTTGGTTGGTTGGTAAGGATATTCAATATATGTATGGATCATGGTGAAGTGCCTGAGGATTGGCGGAATGCATGCATAGTGCCATTGTACAAAGGCAAAGAGGATAAAGGTGAATGTTCAAATTACAGGGGGCATAAGTTTGTTTGAGTATTCCTGAGAAATTATATAGGAGGGTATTGACTGAGAGGGTAAAGGCATGTACAGGGCATCAGACTGGGGAAGAAAAATGTGGTTACAGAAGTGGTAGAGGATGTGTGGATCAGAAGTTTGCTTTGAAGAATGTATGTGAGAAATACTTAGAAAAACAGATGGATTTTATGTGGCATTTATCGATCTGGAGAAAGCATGTGATAGGGTGGATAGAGATGCTTTGTGAAAGGTTGCAAGAAGCGGTGAAAAGTTTTTACCAAGGATGTAAGGCATGTGTACGAGTAGGAAGAGAGGAAAGTGATTGGCTCCCAGTGAATGTCGGTTTGCGGCTGGGGTACGTGATGTCTCCATGGTTGTGTAATTTGTTTATGGATGGGGTGGTTAGGAAGGTGAATACGAGAGTTTTGGAGAGAGAGGCAAGTATGCACTCTGTTGTGGATGAGAGGGCTTTGGAAGTGAGTCAGTTGTTGTTTGCTGATGATACAGTGATGGTGCCTGATTTGGGTGAGAAACTGCAGAAGTTGGAGACAGTTTGGTAAAGTTTGTGAAAGAAGAAAGCTGAGAGTAAATATGAATAAGAGCAAGGTTATTAGGTTCAATAGGGTTGAGGGACAAGTTAATTGGGAGGTAAGTTTGAATGAAGAAAAACTGGAGGAAGTGAAGTGTTTTGGATATCTGGGAGTGAATGTAGCAGCAGATGGAACCATGAAAGCAAAAGTCAGTCCCAGGATGGGGGAGAGTGTAAAGGTTCTAGGAGCGTTGAAGAATGTGTGGAAGGCGAGAACATTATCTTGGAGAGCAAAAATGGGTATGTTTGAAGGAATAGTGGTTCCAACAATGTTATATGGCTGCGAGGCATGGGCTATAGATAGGGTTGTGTGGAGGAAGGTGGATGTGTTGGAAATGAAATGTTTGAGGACAATATGTGGGGGGAGTGGTTTAATCAAGTAAGTAATGAAAGGGTAAGAGAGATGTGTGGTAATAAAAAGAGAGTGGTTGAGACAGCAGAAGAGGGTGTATTGAAATGGTTTGGACACATGGAGAGAATGAATGAGGAAAGATCAACAAAGAGGATATGTGTGTCAGATGTGGAGGGAAGAAGGAGAAGCAGGAGACCAAATTGGAGGCAGAAGGATGGAGTGATAAAGATTTTGAGCAATCAGGGCCTGAACATAGAGGAGGGTGTAAGGCATGCAAGGAGTAGAGTGAATTGGAATGATGTGGCATACCAGGGTTGACATGCTGTAAATGGATTGAACCAGGGCACGTGAAGTGTCTGGGGTAAACCATGGAAAGGTCTGTGGGGCCTGGATGTGGAAAGGGAGCTGTGGTTTTGGTGCATTACACATGACAGCCAGAGACTGAGTGTGAATGAATGTGGCCTTTTTTGTCTGTTCCTGGAGCTGCCTCACGGGAGGGGGAATGCTATTTCCTATGTTGCGGGTGGCGATGGGAATGGATGAAGGCAGCAAGTATGGATATGTACATATGTATATATGTGTCTGTATGTGTATGTTTATGTATGTATATGTTGAAATGTACATGTATGTATATGTGCATGTGTGGGCATTTATATATATACCTGTGTATGTGGGTGGGTTGGGCCATTCCTCATCTGTTTCTCTGCGCTACCTTGCTAAAGCAGGAGACGGTGGTTAAGTGAAGTAAATAATAAATATAAAGTATGTATGAAAAAATAATACAAATAATAATATATAAAACTGATAGGCATGCAAAAGTGCCCTGGATATGAGTGTGCCAAAAGGGATAGCTTGTGAGATGTCTAATCATTACCTGGTGGAGGCAAAGGTGAAGATTTGTAGAGGTTTCCAGAAAACAGTTAATGATATGGGTGAAGAAAGCATGGTGAAGGTGAGTAAGCTTGGAAATGAGACATGTGAAGAAATACTGGAAGAGAATGAGTACAGAATAACAAAAGTAAGGAGGGGGGGTGAGGAATGTACGATATCTATGGAAGCAGCACTGGCATGCACAAGAGAAACGTGTGGTATGTGGAGGGTAGGAGGTGGGCAAGTGAGAGAGGGGTAGGGAGTGGTGGGTTGACAAAGTAAAGTTGCTAGTGGGAAAAAAGAGAGAGAGTTGTATGGGTGTACTTACAAGGAAGGAGTGCAAAGATTGAGAGACATATTAGAGAAAGTGGCAGGAGGTAAAGAGGAAGGTGTAGGAGCTAAAAAAGAGTGCAAATGAGAGTTGGTTACATAGAATTATATAAATACATAGACCATACAGACCCAGGGTTCAAACGAGGTGGTCTGGCCTAACCACTACTTGAAAAGAAATATGTAGTCTCCTTAAAAGTAGAAGAAAAGAATAACAAAGGAAAGGCTCTCTCCCCACCCTTTATCCCTTTCAGCAACAAGCCAGATGGAGAATAGGAAAAAAAATACCTTACAAGATTAACATGCCTGAAGGCATTTCTTACAGGAAAGTCAAAAGGTAGAATGAACATGAATATGTCATGCATCCCATTGCTAACAACATGCATCCATTCACTTGAACAACAGCCTCTTGATACCATGCCTGTATTATCTCTAATGTTGAAGAATGATACAACAATTCTTACTAACTCTCTCAAAACAGATGACATGGATTTATCAATATTAGTATGTTGCTGCAGCATGGCTGGTGGTTGAGAAGGTAGCATGATATACCACTACATCATGATGATTGATTAAATGAAACATTCAATACAGTGACAAGTGCTTATCAAGCTTAATTTCGAAGATATTAAGGATGCTGCTCTGATCAACATTTTCTAGTAGCTTATTCCACAAAATAATAATGTAGTTCATAAAGAAGTACTTTATACAGTCTAGATTAATTCTGTGACATCTTAGTCCACTTCCTCTCGGTGTTAATGCTGGTGCTACTGTAAAGACATTTTCAACAGTGATGTCATTGAATCCTTTGAGAATTCTATGTAATACATTCTATAAAAATGCCCTAGAGATGCCTATTGCTTAGGGAGAACAAGTTTAATTCTTGCAGTGTTTCCTCATATGGATTGTTATGCAAGGGAATAGTAAATCTAGTTGCTCTGTGCTACACCGCTTTCAATTTAAGAATATTCCTGCTTAAGTGGGGCCCAAAACTGCACTGCATATTCAAGGTGTAGTCTAACTAGACATAGGTATAGTGTCACTATCACATCCTTGCTTTTGTATGTAAAGTTTCTGTTAATAATCCTAACATTCTATTTGCTTTCTTGGCAACTTGATTACAATGCTGGGAGAATTTGAAATTGCTAGAGACATTGACCCCTAAATCCCACACACTAAGAGTGTCCTTTACCTTGTGGGCCATCAGTTCACAATCAAATTTTTTGGGGGATTTCTTACTTGTAACAGCTGACATTTATTGATGTTAAATGGCATTTGCCATTTTCTAGAACATTCAGCAATTTTATCTTCTTCAGTAAATATGGCACCACCAATCTTTGTGTTATCTGCAAACTTAGACACTATGTCATTCAGCTCTATGTTAATATCGTTAATATAAATGATGAAAAGTATAGGCCCACGCATGGACCCCTGGAGGACCCCACTAATAACAGGTGACCATAGGGATGATTCATCATTCAATACAACTCTCTACCTCCTATCACATAACCAGGCTTCTATCCAATATTCTTTGCAACTGATAATCCCCAAGGGCTGGACTTTATGCATCAATTTAATGCGGGGGACTTTGCCAAATGCTTTCTGAAAGTCCAAAAATATAAAATCTGTTGCTTTTGTCTTGTTGTGGGTATTGTATAATTTAAGATAAAATTCAAGGAGGTTGATAAGGCATGATCTACACCTTATATAACCATGCTGAGTATTACTTATCACACTGTGTTGCTCCAGGTATGCTACGATTTTATCTGTAATAATCGATTCCACAAGTTTATATGTAATTGATATTTATATTCTATCTATTATACTTAACCGCCGTCTCCCGCATTAGCGAAGTAGCACAAGAAAACAGATGAGGAATGGCCCAACCCACCAACATACACATGTATATACATAAACGCCCACACACACACACACGTATACATACATATACATTTCAATGTATACATACATATACATATGCAGACATATAGATATATACACATGTACATATCCATACATGCTACCTTCATCCATTCCCATCGCCACCCCGCACATACAAAAAAGGTCATTTCGTTCACACTCAGTCTCTAGCTGTCATGTGTAATGCACCGAAACCACAGCTCCCTTTCCATATCCAGGCCCCACAGACCGTTCCATGGTTTATCTCACGCTTCACAAACCCTGGTTCAATCCATTGACAGCACGTTGACCCTGGTATACCAAATTGTTCCAATTCACTCTATTCCTTGCACACCTTTCACCCTCCTGTATGTTCAGGCACCAATTGCTCAAAACCTTTTTCACTCCATCCTTCCACTTCCAATTTGGTCTCCCATTCTCCTTCTTCCCTCCACCTCTGACACATATATCCTCTTTGTCAATCTTTCCTCACTCATTCTCTTCATGCGTCCAAACCATTTCAACGTACCATCTTCTGCTCTCTCAACCACACTCTTTTAATCACCACACATCTCTCTTACCCCTTCATTACTTACTCGATCAAACCACCTCCCACCACATATTGTCCTCAAACATTTCATTTCAAACACATCCACCCTCCTCTGCACAAACCCATCTATAGCCCATGCCTCGCAGCCATATGATGTTGCTGGAACTGCTATTCCTTCAAACATACCCATTTCTGCTCTATGAGATAACATTCTCGCCTTCCACATTCTTTAACACTCCCAGAACCTTCACTCCCTCCCCCACCCTGTGACTCACTTCCTTGCACACCTTTCACCCTCCTGTATGTTCAGGCACCAATTGCTCAAAACCTTTTTCACTCCATCCTTCCACTTCCAATTTGGTCTCCCATTCTCCTTCTTCCCTCCACCTCTGACACATATACCCTCTTTGTCAATCTTTCCTCACTCATTCTCTTTATGCGTCCAAACCATTTCGACGTACCATCTTCTGCTCTCTCAACCACACTCTTTTAATCACCACACATCTCTCTTACCCCTTCATTACTTACTCGATCAAACCACCTCCCACCACATATTGTCCTCAAACATTTCATTTCAAACACATCCACCCTCCTCTGCATAAACCCATCTATAGCCCATGCCTCATAGCCATATGATGTTGCTGGAACTGCTATTCCTTCAAACATACCCATTTCTGCTCTATGAGATAACATTCTCGCCTTCCACATTCTTTAACACTCCCAGAACCTTCACTCCCTCCCCCACCCTGTGACTCACTTCCACCTCCACTCCCAGATATCTAAAACGCTTCATTTCCTCCAGTTTTCTCCATTCAAATCTACCTCCCAAATAACTTGTCCCTCAACGCTACTGAACATAATAATCTTGCTCTTATTCACATTTACTCTCAACTTTCTTCTATCACATACTTTACCAAACTCAGTCACCAACTAATGCAGTTTCTCACCCAAATCAGCCAACAATGCTGTATCATCAGCGAACAACAGCTGACTCCCATCCCAAGCCCTCTCATCCACAACAGAATGCATACTTGTCCCTCTCTCCAAAATTGATGTCAGGTTAATAGTATAGTAATTGCCAGGCAATTTGCAGCTTCCCTTTTTGTATATAGGAGTGACATCTGCCAGTCTCCAGTCCTGGGGACTATTCCATCCTTGAGAACTTTGAAGAAAATATAGATTAATGGTCTGGCAATTTGATGTTAAACAATTTTAATCACTCATGGATAAAAACCATTAGGACCAGGGCTTTTATCAGTCTTCAACTTGCCTATCTGTTTTAGTACATCTCTAACTGTGACGATTAATTCTGGTATTGTGCGAGTGCTATCTATCACCATTTCAAAATTTGTGTCATTGCTTTCTGGTATTAAACAGAACTAAAATACTAATTCAGGGTTGTTGCTATGCTTTTATTGTCCAAATGGGTTCCCTATCTTAGTCTACTAAGGGTCCTATCCATTATGTATTGTTTGAAATGACCACCTACCATTACTTCCCAAAACTTAACGCTGTTCCTTATCAAAAAAGCAAATCCTCCTCCTTCTTTGTCTTCTCTTTCCCTCCTTGTTATGATGTATGATGTTATGATGTATTTGTGTCATTGCTTTCTGGTATTAAACATAACTAAAATACTAATTCAGGGTTGATGCTATGCTTTTATTGTCCAAATGGGTTCCCTATCTTTGTCTACTAAGGGTCCTATCCATTATATATTGTTTGAAATGACCATGTACCATTACTTCCTGAAACTTAAGGCTGTTCCTTATCAAAAAAGCAAATCCTCCTCCTTCTTTGTCTTCTCTTTCCCTCCATGTTATGATGTATTCCTCTAGTCACTATTTCTTTAGTATGCTTTGTCTTTACATTTTCGACAAAATCATATTTGTTTTCACTAATTCAATCCTTGAACTACATCATGATATCATACACTTTGTTATATATTTTCATCATCAGCCTGCCATTCCTCACTTAACATTCCTGACCTCTCTGAGGTAAACATTCCCTTAGCTCCTTTTGGTTTCTCCTGTTTTCTGCTTAATGCCTGACTCTCTCTCTCTCTTCCCATGATGAACATCCTATTGAATTCCTCTTTGTTTCTAAGTTTGACAGCCTGCTTCTGTACTTCCTGGCTACATAACTCCATTTGAAAGTAATCATTGCTGGTCACCCCTTATGTCTTGACTATATCTACCAACTCTCTTTTTTTTCTTTTCTTCAGAGAGTTATTCAACATGTTCATAGCCTCTAATAGTTTTTAATCAATATTTTTCCTTCTTCACCCCTTCCCTTTTTGGCTGCCAATTTCCCATAAGTTTCCAGTCTATGGTTTTATCTAAGATCTCCATTTTTACCAACATTCACTGATCCTGATTATTCTGTACTTTCTTCGAATTTCTACCCCAGACTGCTTTGTATCTGTACATATCAATCTCTCTACAGCTTCACTCATAATAATCTCTCTACAGCTTCACTCATGATAATCTCTCCACAGCTTCACTCATAAAAATATCTTGTACCTTTGTTCAAACATTACAGGTCCCTGTCCCTGCCTCTCTGCAGACACCATTACCCTTAGATTCTGTTCAAAAGGCTCGATACCTGCTGCTTCCCTCCCTTCCTGCCCTCTAATCTCAACAAATTCTGGTCTATTTACTGCAAGCATTTCCTTATGATCATCTAACTCAAGTGCATCCAGAGGAAACACTTCTGACCCTTTTTTTTTTCTGGTGATTGTCATTCACTTTCCTCTGGATAAACTCCTGAGTCTCTTCAACTACTATAATTTTGTTTCAAGTCCATTAATCATACATTAAAATTCCCTGATTTCCTCATCCAATAAATGACACTCTTTGGATTCTTATTCCCTCTATTTCTTCTTTCAACTGTTATAACTTATTGTTTTTTCTGTGATTTCTATCAATAATTCAAGCGTATCAGTTTGAAATGATTTTTTCTTTACGTCTCTAACTTGAAATATGTTAAAGTTATGTTTGTGGAAGAGTCCACATATATGGAACCTATGTATTTGGAGTCAATTAAAAAATGGAGATTCATACCAGCTCCCACTGACCAACCCCTGAGTAAAAACATTTTCCTAAATATAGTAAACCCTTGATTTAACAGACTAATACAGGAAAGGGGTGTCCATTAATGCCAAAAGTCTGTTAAATCAAATGTAACCTATAAGACATTTTTAATACAATATACAATATACAGTACACACATTTTCTTTTAACTTCTCTATCACTTGATGCCATTTTGAATTGTAAGGACTGCAAAATCATTTAATAAATAAAGTCACAATTCTCTATATACAACCTGATCACATGATAGCTTGAAGCAGACCATGACTGAAACAAAGTGAGTATACCTCACACTACCAAAAACACTTGCAATATGAAATGTGCATGATGCAGCATTTGAGATTTTATATTTTATTCTATAACTATTACTTAATATATCATTATTTGCCCAATCCATTACATCTGAAATCCATTATTTCATGGTCCATTAAATCAGGGTTTACTGTACAGTAAAACCCCAGTTATCTGAAATGCTTGGAGAAACTGGCTGTTTTGGACAAAAAATTCCGGTTTTTCAAGTCTTGAAGTATATTGAAAAATTTAGAAATTGTCTATCCATCACATTATGCAGAGATTGTATTTACAAAAATATCACACAAAGTAAAATTGCCTATAGCACTGATAGCTTCTCCTATTAACTTCACATTATGTAGCTTCTGACAGCAATTATACTTCTCTGGCCATCCTTAACTTGCTTGAAATGACTCAGGCTCAGCTACATTGTCCCATAAATCTACAAAGCTTTAGACCTGAGCTGAAGGATACTAAGGCTGCTTTTCTTTTCTATCTCATGCTCTATGTATAATGAGAGCATTTTTACCATCTCCATTAAGTGGATTTCTAACTATTGTGGTTACCTTTGGTAGGCAGAGGAGGAGAGTGGACCACACAGCACTTCAAATTTTTTCTGCACTCTTCTTTATGTTGCGGACTGTAAATTCATCCAGGTTGTAAGCATGACCAAGAACTGATGCTCCTTCATCAGCATAAGCATACTGCAAGATTTCTTGCTTCATTTGTAAGGTCAGAAAGGTTCTCTTCCATTCATCTGCTCATTTTGAGGCAGATGTTGTTGGACATTTAGATGCCATTCTAACAAGCACAAAAATGGTGGGTTTCAGGAAAATCACACAAGCAGGTATGTGCAAATTGCAGAAGTATCATAGAGCCACACACAACAGTAGTAACTGTAAGACAAACCCACTAGCAGGAACATGATGCACTCCACCCATGACCCATGCTAACTCCACCAACCGCCACAGAAGTTTTGGCACACTTTCTCATGTGCTGATGCTCCCTCACCTGTATCAACCTGTCAAACAATTTCTAGCTTTGTTTCTCCTCCATTCACTTGCTGGCCCTAGGGTAGGAGAAGTTGCTGGACATTTGGGTGCCACATTTACAAACACAAACAGAGCAGGTTGTAGGAAAATCACATTAGTTTACCCAAATCTTACAGGTAGTTCATATCTGCACACAACGGTGGTAACTGTGAGACTGACCCTCTGGTGGAAATGTGGCATGCTCCACTTAAAACCCAAACTTACTCTATCCGTCAACCCTCACAAGTTTTCATGCACTTTCTACCACACACACATTTCAAAATGTTTTGTTTGTAAATATTTTACACAGAGGAAATGCTAATGTATGCAAGCAAATATGCATTACCAAATGCTTCAATCTTTTCATGCTGCTTGATGATGTAAACAGTCGTCATGCTAATGGTAAAGATCTTCAAAAGCACCACCTTGAACTCACCCTTAGTCAGCCTCTACCACAATTCCATTTTTTTTTTTCAATGCTTAAGATGTTCTTCTTGTGCTTCATGCAAGATGTAAATGGTTTCAAGAAACTGTCAGGCAACTGTTGGCAATTCTTAAAAGGGGCCATTGTCCACAATTGTGGTCAAGGGAGCAAAAGATACATAAGCGTGCAAGAAAGCACATAGGAGACAATAAACAATGACCAGTGCCACAAAACACTGTGTGGTGAGTACTCTAAACGCTGAGGTGTAGTGTGTACACAATTTGAAATATTTTTACACATCTTTTTCATCTTCTCAAATTTTTTTCAGATACTGAAAGGTTGTCAACTGAAACTGAACAGAAGTGAGTCTCAGGGTGGGGGAGGGGACGAAGATTCTGGGAGCAATGAAAAATGTGTGGAAGGAGAGAACGTTATCTCAGAGAGCAAAAATAGGTATGTTTGAAGGAATAGTAGTTCCAACAATGTTATATGGGTGCAAGGCATGGGCTATAGATAGGGTTATTAGGAGAAGGGTGGATGTGTTGGAAATGAAATGTTTGAGAACAGGGAGAATGGTTTGGTAAACAGAGAAGAGGTAGTGAAAGCTTCACAGAAGATGAAAGCTGGCAAGGTGGCGGGTTTGGATTGTACAGCAGTGGAATTTATTAAAAAGGGGGATGACTGTGTTGTTGAATGGTTGGTAATGTTCAATGTATATATGGATCATGGTGAAGTGCCTGAGGATTGGCCGAATGCATGCATAGTGCCACTATACAAAGGCAAAAAGGGGGTAAAGGTGAGTGTTCAAATTACAGAGGCATAGGTTTGTTGAGTGTTCCTTGGAAATTATATGGGAGGGTATTGATGGAGAAGGTAAAGGCATGTACAGAGCATCAGATTGGGGAAGAGCAGTGTGGTTTCAGAAGTGGTAGAGGATGTGTGGATCAGGTGTTTGCTTTGAAGAATGTATGTGAGAAATACTTGGAAAAACAGATGGATTTGTATGTAGCATTTATGGATCTGGAAAAGGGATATGATAAGAGTTGATAGAGATGCTTTGTGGAAAGTTTAATAGTATATGGTGTGGGAGGTAAGTCACCAGAAGCAGTGAAAAATTTCTACCAAGGCTAAAAGGCATGTGTACCAGTAGGAAGAGAGGAAAGTGATTGGTTCCAAATGAATGTCGGTTTGCAGCAGGGGTGCGTGATATCCCCAAGGCTGTTTAATTTGTTTATGGATGGGGTGGTTAAGGAGGTGAATGCAAGAGTTTTGGAGAGGGGGGGAAGTATGCAGTCTGTTGTGAATGAGATGGCCTGGGAAGTAAGTCAGTTGTTGTTCACTGATAACACAGCGCTGGTGGCTGATTCAGGTTAAAAACTGAAGAGGTCAGCGACTGAGTTTGGTAAAGTGTGTGTAAGAAGAAAGTTGAGAGAACATATGAATAAGAGCATGGTTATTACGTTCAGTAGGGTTGAGGGACAAGTTAATTGGGAGGTAAGTTTGAATGGAGAAAAGCTGGAGGAAGTGAAGTGTTTTAGATATCTGGGAGTGGACTTACCAGTGGATGGAACCATGGAAGCGGAAGTGAGTCACATGGTGGGGGAGGGGGCAAAGGTTCTGGGAGCGTTGAAGAATGTGTGGAAGATGAGAACATCATCTCAGAGAGGAAAAATGGGTATGTTTGAATGAATGGTGGTTCCAACAATGTCATATGATTGCGAGTCAGGCATGGGCTACAGATAGGGTTGTGTGGAGGAGGGTGGATGTGTTGGAAATGAAATGTTTGAGGACATTATGTTGTGTGAGTTGGTTTGATCGAGTAAGTAATGAAAGGGTAAGAGAGACGTATGGTAATAAAAAGAGTGTGGTTGAGAGAGTAGAAAAGGGTGTGTTGAAATAGTTTGGACACATGAAGAGAATGAGTGAGGAAAGATTGACAAAGAGGATATATGTGTCAGAGGTGGAGAGAAGAAGGAGACCAAATTGGAGGAGGAGGGATGGAGGGAAAAGATTTTGAGTGATCAAAGCCAGAACATACAGGAGGGTGAAAGGCGTGCAAGGAATAGAGTGAATTGGAGTAATGTGGCATACCAGGTTTGACGTGTTGTCAATGGATGGAACCAGGGCATGTGAAGTGTCTGGGGTAAACTATGGAAAGGTCTGTGGGGCCTGGATGTGGAAAGGGAGCTGTGGTTTCGGTGCATTACACATGACAGCTAGAGACTGGGGTGAACGAATGTGGCCTTTTTTTGTCTTTTCCTGGCACTACCTCGCTGGAAGGGTGGGGGGATGTTATTTCATGTGTGGCAGGGTGGCAACAGGAATGACTGAAGGCAGCCAGTATGAATATGCATACGTTGAAATGTATATGTATGTATCTGTGCGTGTGTTGGCCATTCCTCGTCTGTTTCCTTGCGCTACCTCGCAAACGCAGGAGATGGCGATTAAGTATAATACAAAAATAAATAAAATATATATACATGAGCGGATGAGCCATTCTTTGTCCGTTTCCTGGCACTACCTTGCTGACAAGGGAAACAGCGATACAGTACAATATACAAAAATAAATATAATATTAGTGAAATATACAAATTAATTCACTTGAGAAAGTTATGCATGTACACACCATACTATTACCAGTGCTACCATTAACATCCACCATTCTTTTATGATAAATAATGAACATACTACTTTGCTTCTTTCTATGTTGTCTTCTAATTACTCTATCCCAGCATCTCTCAGAGAAATGCTCCCGAGTTCAAGAGGGATTTTTTTCACTATTCTTTCCCCATCCCTATTAAGACTCATATAATCCTCTTCATCCATCCACCTCCTACAGATGTTAATCACACAGCAACATGGTCCTGGTAATTTCTCCTGCATGACTCCACATTTGATTTTCATGCTTTCAATGAACAAATTATTTTTCAGCCTAAACAAGTGCATAAAAAACAGCAAAATCATTTTTCTTTCTATGTATGAGAAGATGCACATTCATTTTCACAAGAATTAGCTATCACTATTTTAGCTAAAACATATTATACACTGGAATGGCCAATCAAATATACACAAAGTACATTTACTTACATTTTATAACTTTTTTATTTATACGATTAGTTGTAATAATCCTACCAAAACCACTGTTTTCAATTCTTATAATTTAAGAGTTAAATATAGGAAGACACATCACTTAACAGACTAGCCAATCCCAAGCAAAGGTAACAAGGGTGTGGCAAGGGTTGCCACACTGAGAATCACAGACACAGCTACTCCACAGAAAAGGCACACAACTACCTACTACAGTCAGTGGCAGGTTATTGTGGCCTCCAGACAGCTTTACTGACCCTCCTTTGTTTGAGTTGCCATCTATGGCTAGCCAAAAGAGCCTATGCTATGCAAAAAATTCAACTTGTGGCAGAAAATCAAATATGTATAATGATACTCACAGCACCCTGTCATAAAACAGGAGACAGATGTCCAGAGTACCATAAATGATAAAACTTCTTGCCAAGCATCACTCTTATGTTTTCACTTTTCCTTGCTTCACTCTATAGGTGAAAGATACTCTAACTTAAAACTGTCAAAACCAAATCTATTCACTTACATAAACATTTAGATAATAAGAAATAAACAATAAACCGAAAAAAAAGATGTCTATTCGGGAAAGTTTAAGATAACAAATGAAGTTGGTTAGTTGAGCTGCCTGTTAGTAATAAATACCCTTCATTCTTTTCATTCACTGTTACACTCATATACTTTTCCCCATAAATTTCTTTATGCACTTACTTTGATGACTTTAGAGGATAACTTGATTTTGGTACCATCTACATTAATCAATTCCTCTGACTCCTCAATGCCACCCTTTTCCATTTCTTCTTCTTGCTCCTCTGTCATGGCAACACTAATGGGCTGTGATGCACTTGTGTTGCCTGCATACATAGGACATGCCTTGTTGGTGCGCATGTGACCTACCTGTTGTAGAGAAAAACCATTAAAAAGTCTCTGCTATCAAGAAATTTCAATTAATACAGGTTAAACATATTTGGCTTTTGAATGAAATAATGATGAATGACTCCTACCTCATGTGTTCTATGTGCATGCATAAATTAAGCAGAAATATTTTCCTACCATAACACCACAATTTTCAAATGCACCAATCATAGGCACTGGTGCCCACTTTCAGTTTAGGCTTAATGGGGCTGCTTTAAAGTTTCATACATTTGTCAAAAGAAGATATACTTGCCTCTTAACCCATAAACCACTAAGCCCCCAAATTTTGCAGTTCCCCATTATGGGGGCTTATAAAAAAGCAGAAAATAAATTCTACTCATCAATTGAGTGGAAATATCAAGAAAAATCAAAATGAGACAATCAAGCAAATCTAACTTATCTGGTGCTGTCCAGACATTCAAAACCAATGCACTCACTGATGGTGCACCAACAGCATTACTACTCTTCACATGGCAAATCATGTCATGTGCTCAGTGACAAATATCCAAAACAGACCAAATAAATTCAATTTCTACTGTTTCAGAAACTTGCACACATTAATTTTCTATATTTGTTCTCCATTTCCCTTGACAGCAAGGTAGCATCAGGATGATGAAGAATGGCCTCATTCACTCATATCCACTCTCTTGCTATCATGCATAATACAGTGAAACCACAGCCTCATCCACAACCAGACCCCCTCAAGCCTTTTCATGGTTCCCCTCGTCACAAAATATGTCCTGGTTCAGAGCAATGACAGCATGATAGCCTCTGTATATCACACTGCTCCAATTTCCTCTATCCCATGCAAGCTTCATGTCCTCCAGCACATTCAGGCCCCAATTAATATCTCAAGGCCTTGTTCACACAATATTCTTCCACCTTCTCTTTGTTTCACCTCTTATCCTTGTTCCCTCCACTTCTGACAAATATACCCTATTAGTCATCCTCTCCTCACTCATCCTCCCCATATGTCAAACCATTTCAGCACACCATCTTTTTCTCCCTAAGAAGGTCTTATACATCATAGATATATACTCATTACTACCACACCTCTCTCCTACCTTTTCATTCTTTATTCAATCAATCCTCCTAACACCACATATAAACCTCAAACATTTCATTTCTAACACACCCATTCTCTTTAAAACTAGTTCATCTTGGTTCCCTCTGTTGCATCCATACAACACTGTCAGAACTACTATACTATCAAACAAATCCATCTTTGCCCTCACAGACAGTGATCTTTCTTTCTATACATTCTTTAACACTCTCATGAACTTAACAGCCTAATCTATCCATGGCTTACTTAAACTTGAATGGTTCCATTTGCTGCCATGTCCACTCTCGGGTATCTAAAACACCTCACTTTGCTTCTTGCAAGTTCTTTCCATTCAAAGTCAAATTCCGAAGAACCACACTATCTCTGCTATTGAGCCAAATATCCTTGCTTCTATTCACAGACTTTTTCCTTTCATAAACTCTCCCAAACTCTGACATCAGTTTCTGAAGTTTCTCACTAGTGCCTTGTCATCAGCAAACAACAACTGATTCATCTCCATGGTCTCCTATACCTAACAAACTGCAGACCTGCCCTTCTCTCTATGACCTATGCAATCCCCTCCATCACCATCCAAACCAAAACCAATCAAACAGCCATGGTGATAACACACACCCCTGCTATAGACCCACTTACTTGTACATACGTCTTACTTTTTCAATTAAAAATCTTCACTCCTTCAAGCATCTTTCGTTTCATACATTTATATTTGCAACACTTGGCAGATAGCATCTCATTGTGTGTTTTCTCCAGATCCATAAATGCCACATACAAATCCTTCTGTTTTTAAGTATTTTTCACACACATTCTTCAGATCAAACAAGTGATCCACACATCCTCTAACAATCCTGTAGGTATACTGTTTTTCTCTAATCTGAAGCGCTGTGCATACTACCACCCTTTCAATCATCACTCTCCTAAACAACTTACCAGATACACTTAATAAACTTACCTCTGTAATCTAAACCCTCACTCTTGTCCCCATTGCCTTTATACAAAGGCACTATACATGCATTCCACTAATCCTCAGGCATCTCACCTTAAGCCATACATTCAATTAAAACCATAACTAACCAATCAATAACATTGTCACCTCCTTTCTTGAGAAATTCAACTGTAATCCCATCAATTCCCACCACTCTGGTTATATAAAGAGTGTGGTTGAGAGAGCAGAAGAGATTGTGTTGAAATGGTTGGGACAGATGGAGAGAATGAGTGAGGAAAGGTTGACAAAGTGGATATATGTGTCAGAGGTGGAGGGAACAAGGAGAAGCGAGAGACCAAACTGGAGGTGGAAGGATGGAGTGAAAAAACTTTGAGTGATCGGGGCCTGAACATACAGGAGGATGAGAGGCATGCAAGGAATAGAGTGAATTGGAATGACATGGTATACTGGGGTTGACGTGCTGTCAATGGACTGAACCAGGGCATGTGAAGCATCTGGGGTAAACCATGGAAAGGTCTTTGGGGAATGGATGTGGAGAGGGAGCTGTGGTTTTGGTCTCCTACACTCTACCTCTATCTTATCGACAATATTCTTTCATCACTACATAACCAGATGCACTTGGTGAACATCATAAAACAGTCTCTCCCTGAAAGATCTGGAAAGGAATGTGTATGAAATAATCTTAAATAATAGGAAAATAGCATACATATAAAAGAACTGACCTGACCACATGCACCACATTTCAGTTTCAAATCAGGTTTTAGCTTAGGCTTTTTGGTTTTTGGTGGGGTAACAATTCCTTTCTGCTGTCTCTCTTGATTTCTTTTGATTCTCCTCAACTGTTCCTGAAGACGGCGACGTTCCCTCTTCATTTCTTCCTTTTGAGTTTCATCTGTATTCAAATATTGCTTTCATAATGTAATTCATCAGTAATGTACAAACATTAAATATAAATAACAAAGATTAAAAACCCATATACAAACATGCAGGAGGGTTAAAAGCATGCACGAAATTGACCGAACTGGAATGATATGGTATACTGGGGCTAATGTGCTGTCAGTAGACTGAACCAGGGCATAAGAAACAACTGGAGTAAACCATGGAAAGGTCTGTGAGAACTGGATGTGAAAAGGGAGCTGTGGTTTCGGAGCTTTACATAAGACAGCTCTTATATGGATGAAAACAGATGTGGCCTTTCTTCGTCTGTTTCCTGACAATGCCTCGTTGACACAGGTTGCAGCAATCATATGTCGTGGAGAAGAGAATGTATATGTTATCTTTTATCTTTTCCTTCATGTACTTGTGCTGTGTCCTGTGGGGCTGGGTGGGGTCAGGAATGGATGATATGTATGTGTACATATATTCCTATGAGTCCATGGGGAAATGAAACAAAATAGTTCCCAAGTGCACTTTCTTGTAATAATCACATCAGGTGAGATACAAGAAAGTAATATAGCAGTCAGTTGATATACAACAGAGATGTAGCTAAGACGCCATTTGGTAATCAAGTGACTATCTAAATGCAGGTCGGGTGCATTCGATTCTAGTAAAACAAGTGTATCATAGACTTATCATGTGGACAAGAAAGGGAACTGTTTACAAATTTCATCAACAATAGAGCTATCCAAATTTGTATAGACTTTCACTGATATTCATGTATATCATTTACGTTTTATTATACTTGATAGCCATTTCCCGCATCAGCAAGGTAGCACAAGGAAACAGACTAAGAATGGCCCATCCACTCATATATATACATAAACGTCCATACACGCACATATATATACATATACAAGTTCATGTTCATACTTTCATACTTGCTTGCCTTCATCCATTCCCATCGCTACCCCATCCCACAAGAAACAGCATTGCTACCTCCTGCTTCAGCGAGGTAGCACCACGAAAACAAACAAAAAAGGCCACATTAGTTCACACTCAGTTTCTAGTTGTCATGTGCAATGCACAGAAACCACAGCTCCTTATCCATGCTCGCCACTTCCCGCATCAGGGAGGTAGCATCAAGAGAGGACTGAGCCTAAGAGGGAAAATCCTCATTTGGCCCCCTTCTTTGTTCTTTCTTTTAAAAAAGTATAAACTGGAGGGGTGGATTTCCAGCACCCCACTCCCACCCCTTTTAGTCACTGTCTACGACATGCAGGTAATACGTGGGAAGTATTCTTTCTCCCCTATCCCCATGGATAATATACATATATTATCCATTGGGATAGGGGAGAAAGAATACTTCCCACATATTCCCTGTGTTTGTAGAAGGCGACTACAGGGAGGGAACAGGTGGCTGGAAATCCTCCCCTCCCATTTCAAATTTTCCAAAAGAAAGAACAGAGAAGGGGGCCAAGTGAGGATATTCCTTCTAAGGCTCAGTCCTCTGTTCTTAACGCTACCTTGCTAACGCAGGAAATGGCGAATATGTATGAAAAATTATATCTATATATTTAGCCGCTGTCTCCCGTGTTAGCGAGGTAGCGCAAGGAAACAGACGAAAGAATGGCTCAACCCACCCACATATAAATACCTATATATATGCCTAAATGTGTGTGGATGTAACCAAGATGTGAAAAAAGGAGAGATAGGTAGTATGTTTGAGGAAAGGAACCTGGATGTTTTGGCTCTGAGTGAAACGAAGCTCAAGGGTAAAGGGGAAGAGTGGTTTGGAAATGTCTGGGGAGTGAAGTCAGGGGTTAGTGAGAGGACAAGAGCAAGGGAAGGAGTAGCAATACTCCTGAAACAGGAGTTGTGGGAGTATGTGATAGAATGTAAGAAAGTAAATTCTCGATTAATATGGGTAAAACTGAAAGTTGATGGAGAGAGGTGGGTGATTATTGGTGCATATGCACCTGGGCATGAGAAGAAAGATCATGAGAGGCAAGTGTTTTGGGAGCAGCTAAATGAGTGTGTTAGCGGTTTTGATGCACGAGACCGGGTTATAGTGATGGGTGATTTGAATGCAAAGGTGAGTAATGTGGCAGTTGAGGGAATAATTGGTATGCATGGGGTGTTCAGTGTTGTAAATGGAAATGGTGAAGAGCTTGTAGATTTATGTGCTGAAAAAGGACTGATGATTGGGAATACCTGGTTTAAAAAGCGAGATATACATAAGTATACTTATGTAAGTAGGAGAGATGGCCAGAGAGCGTTATTGGATTACGTGTTAATTGACAGGCGTGCGAAAGAGAGACTTTTGGATGTTAATGTGCTGAGAGGTGCAACTGGAGGGATGTCTGATCATTATCTTGTGGAGGCTAAGGTGAAGATTAGTATGGGTTTTCAGAAAAGAGGAGTGAATGTTGGGGTGAAGAAGGTGGTGAGAGTAAGTGAGCTTGGGAAGGAGACCTGTGTGGGGAAGTACCAGGAGAGACTGTGTACAGAATGGAAAAAGGTGAGAACAATGGAAGTAAGGGGAGTGGGGGAGGAATGGGATGTATTTAGGGAATCAGTGATGGATTGCGCAAAAGATGCTTGTGGCATGAGAAGAGTGGGAGGTGGGCTGTTTAGAAAGGGTAGTGAGTGGTGGGATGAAGAAGTAAGAGTATTAGTGAAAGAGAAGAGAGAGGCATTTGGACGATTTTTGCAGGGAAAAAATGCAATTGAGTGGGAGAAGTATAAAAGAAAGAGACAGGAGGTCAAGAGAAAGGTGCAAGAGGTGAAAAAAAGGGCAAATGAGAGTTGGGGTGAGAGACTATCAGTAAATTTTAGGGAAAATAAAAAGATGTTCTGGAAGGAGGTAAATAGGGTGCGTAAGACAAGGGAGCAAATGGGAACTTCAGTGAAGGGCGTAAATGGGGAGGTGATAACAAGTAGCGGTGATGTGAGAAGGAGATGGAATGAGTATTTTGAAGGTTTGTTGAATGTGTCTGATGACAGAGTGGCAGATATAGGGTGTTTTGGTCGAGGTGGTGTGCAAAGTGAGAGGGTTAGGGAAAATGATTTGGTAAACAGAGAAGAGGTAGTAAAAGCTTTGCGGAAGATGAAAGCCGGCAAGGCAGCAGGTTTGGATGGTATTGCAGTGGAATTTATTAAGAAAGGGGGTGACTGTATTGTTGACTGGTTGGTAAGGTTATTTAATGTATGTATGACTCATGGTGAGGTGCCTGAGGATTGGCGGAATGCGTGCATAGTGCCATTGTACAAAGGCAAAGGGGATAAGAGTGAGTGCTCAAATTACAGAGGTATAAGTTTGTTGAGTATTCCTGGTAAATTATATGGGAGGGTATTGATTGAGAGGGTGAAGGCATGTACAGAGCATCAGATTGGGGAAGAGCAGTGCGGTTTCAGAAGTGGTAGAGGATGTGTGGATCAGGTGTTTGCTTTGAAGAATGTATGTGAGAAATACTTAGAAAAGCAAATGGATTTGTATGTAGCATTTATGGATCTGGAGAAGGCATATGATAGAGTTGATAGAGATGCTCTGTGGAAGGTATTAAGAATATATGGTGTGGGAGGCAAGTTGTTAGAAGCAGTGAAAAGTTTTTATCGAGGATGTAAGGCATGTGTACGTGTAGGAAGAGAGGAAAGTGATTGGTTCTCAGTGAATGTAGGTTTGCGGCAGGGGTGTGTGATGTCTCCATGGTTGTTTAATTTGTTTATGGATGGGGTTGTAAGGGAGGTAAATGCAAGAGTCCTGGAAAGAGGGGCAAGTATGAAGTCTGTTGGGGATGAGAGAGCTTGGGAAGTGAGTCAGTTGTTGTTCGCTGATGATACAGCGCTGGTGGCTGATTCATGTGAGAAACTGCAGAAGCTGGTGACTGAGTTTGGTAAAGTGTGTGGAAGAAGAAAGTTGAGAGTAAATGTGAATAAGAGCAAGGTTATTAGGTACAGTAGGGGTGAGGGTCAAGTCAATTGGGAGGTGAGTTTGAATGGAGAAAAACTGGAGGAAGTGAAGTGTTTTAGATATCTGGGAGTGGATCTGTCAGCGGATGGAACCATGGAAGCGGAAGTGGATCATAGGGTGGGGGAGGGGGCGAAAATTTTGGGAGCCTTGAAAAATGTGTGGAAGTCGAGAACACTATCTCGGAAAGCAAAAATGGGTATGTTTGAGGGAATAGTGGTTCCAACAATGTTGTATGGTTGCGAGGCGTGGGCTATGGATAGAGATGTGCGCAGGAGGATGGATGTGCTGGAAATGAGATGTTTGAGGACAATGTGTGGTGTGAGGTGGTTTGATCGAGTAAGTAACGTAAGGGTAAGAGAGATGTGTGGAAATAAAAAGAGCGTGGTTGAGAGAGCAGAAGAGGGTGTTTTGAAATGGTTTGGGCACATGGAGAGAATGAGTGAGGAGAGATTGACCAAGAGGATATATGTGTCGGAGGTGGAGGGAACGAGGAGAAGAGGGAGACCAAATTGGAGGTGGAAAGATGGAGTGAAAAAGATTTTGTGTGATCGGGGCCTGAACATGCAGGAGGGTGAAAGGAGGGCAAGAAATAGAGTGAATTGGAGTCATGTGGTATACAGGGGTTGACGTGCTGTCAGTGGATTGAAGCAAGGCATGTGAAGCGTCTGAAGTAAACCATGGAAAGCTGTGTAGGTATGTATATTTGCGTGTGTGGACGTGTGTATGTACATGTGTATGGGGGGGGGGGGCATTTCTTTCGTCTGTTTCCTTGCGCTACCTCGCAAACGCGGGAGACAGCGACAAAGTATAAAAAAAAAAAAAAAAAAAAATATTTCAACATAAACATACACAGATATATACATATATACACATGTACATATTCATACTTGCTGCCTTCATCCATTCCCATCACCACCCCATACCACACATGAAACAGCACCCTCCTCCCCCATGCACGTGCAAGGTAGCACTACGAAAAGACAACAAAGGCCACATTCGTTTACACTCAGTCCTAGCTATCATGTGTAATGCACCAAAACCACAGCTCCCTTTCCACATCCAGGCCCCACAAAACCTTCCATGGTTTTTACCCCAGATGCTTCGCATACCCTGGTTCAATCCATTGACAGCACGTCGACCCCAGAATATCATATCATTTCAATTCACTTTATTCCTTGCACACCTTTCAATCTCCTGTATCTTCAGGTCCTGATCGTTCAAAATCTTTTTCACTTAACCCTTCCACTTCCAATTTGGTCTCTCACTTCTCCTTGTTCCCTCCATCTCTAACACACACATCCTCTTTGTCAATCTTTCCTCACTCATTCTCTCCAAGTGACCAAACCATTTCAATGTACCCTCCTCTACTCTCTCAACCACACTCTTTTTATTACCACACATCTCTCTTACCCTTTCATTACTTAATCAAACCACCTCACACCACATATTGTCCTCAAACATTTCATTTCCAACACATCCACCCTCCTCTGCACAACCTTATCCACAACCCATGCCTCACAACCATATAACATTATTGGAACCACCATTCCTTCAAACATACCCAATTTTGCTCTCCAAGATAACGTTCTCACCTTCCACACATTCTTCAATGCTCCCAGAACCTTCACCCCCTCCCCCACCATGTGACTCACTTCTGCTTTCATGGTTCCATCTGCTGCCAAATCCACTCCCAGATATCCAAAACACTTCACTCACTCCAGCTTTCCCCCATTCAAACTTACCTCCCAATTAGCTTGTCCCTCAACCCTGCTGAACCTAATAACCTTGCTCTTACTCACATATACTCTCAACTTTCTTCTTTCACACACTTTACCAAACTCAGTCACCAGCTTCCTCAGTTTCTCTCCCAAATCAGCCACCAGCACTGTATCATCAGCAAACAACAACTGACTCACTTCCTAAGCCCTCTCATCTACAACAGGCTGCATACTTGCCCCTCTCTCCAAAACTCTTGCATTCACCTCCCTAACCACCCCATCCATAAACAAATTAAACAACCATGGAGACATCACGCAACCCTGCCACAAACCGACATCCACTGGGAACCAATCACTTTCCTCTCTTCCTACTCGTGCACATGCCTTACATCCTCGATAAAAACTTTTCACTGCTTCTAGCAACTTATCTCCCACACCATATACTCTTAATAACTTCCACAAAGCATCCCTATCAACTCTATCATATGCCTTCTCTAGATCCATAAATGCTACATACAAATCCATCTGTTTTTCTAAGAATTTCTCGCAAACACCTGATCCACACATCCTCTACCACTTCTGAAACCACACTGTTCTTCCCCAATCTGATGCTCTGTACATGCCTTTACCCTCTCAATCAATACCCTCCCATATGATTTCCCAGGAATACTCAACAAACTTATACCTCTGTAATTTGAGCACTCATCTTTATCCCCTTTTGCCTTTGTACAATGGCACTATGCATGCGTTCTGCCAATCCTCACGCACTTCACCATGAACCATACCATATCCTTACCAACCAGTCAACAACACAGTCACCACCTGTTTTATTGAATTCCACTGCAATACCATCCAAACCTACTGGCCTTGCCAGCTTTCATCTTCCGTAATACTCTCTCAACCTCTTCTCTATTCACCAAACCATTCTCCCTGACCCTCTCACCTCGCACACCACCTCGACCAAAACACACTACATCTGCCACTCTATCATCAAACACATTCAACAAACCTTCAAAATACTCACTCCATCTCCTTCTCACTTCACCAATACTTGTTATTACCTCCCCATTAGCCCCCTTCACAGATGTTCCCATTTGTTCTCTTGTGTTACGCACTTTATTTATCTCCTTCCAAAACATCATTCTATCCTCCCTAAAATTTATGATACTCTCTCACCCAAACTTTCATTTGCCCTCTTTTTCACCTCTTGCACCTTTCTCTTGACCTCCTGCCTCTTTCTTTTATACATCTCCAAGTCATTCACACTACTTCCTTGCAAAAATTATCCAAATGCTTCTCTCTTCTCTTTCACTAATAATCTTACTTCCTCATCCCACCACTCACTACCCTTTCTAATCTGCCCACCTCCCACCATTCTCATGCCACAAGCATCTTTTGCACAAGCCATCACTGCTTCCCTAAATACATCCCATTCCTCCCCCACTTCCCTTACATCATCTGCTCTCACCTTTTGCCATTTTGCACTTAATCTCTCCTGGTACTTCCTCACACAAGTCTCCATTCCAAGTTCACTTTCTCTGACCACTCTCTTCACCCCTATATTCTCTCTCCTTTTCTGAAAACCTCTACAAGTCTTCAACTTCACCTCCACAAGATAATGATCAGACATCCCTCTAGTTGCCCCTCTCAGTTTCATTAACATCCAAAAGTCTCTCTTTCACATACTTATCAGTTAACATATAATCCAATAATGCTCTCTGGCCATCTCTCCTACTTACATACATATACTTATGTACATCTTACATACATATACTTATGTACATCTCTCTTATTCACCTTCATCCATTCCCAGTGCCAACATGTTCCACAGGGAACAGCATTGCTACCTTCGACAGCAAGGTAGTGCCAGGAAAAATGAAGAAAGGCTACATATGCTCACATCCATGTGGCCTTTCTTCCCGTGTTTCCTGGTGCTACCTCCATATTCCCTGTCATAGAAGGTGACTGAAGGGGGCAGAAGCAAGGGGCTGGAAACCCTCCCCTTCTTGTATTTCCATTTCTAAATGAGGAAACAGAAGGAGTGAGGCAAGGAGTGCTTAGTCTCCTCTCAAGCTCAGACTGGGGTATCTGAATGTGTGCGGATGTAACCAATATGAGGAGAGACAGGTAGTATGTTTGAGGAAAGAAACCTGGATGTTCTGGCTCTGAGTAAAACAAAGCTCAAGGGTAAAGGGGAAGAATGGTTTTGAGATATCTCAGGAGTAAAGTCAGGGGTTGGTGAAAAGAAGAAGTAACACTACTCCTGAAGCAGTAATGGAAGTGTGTGACAGGGTGTACGGAAGTAGATTCTAGACTGGTGGGTATAACTGAAAATGGATGGCAAGAGATAGGTGATTATTGGTGCTTATGCACCTGGTCATGAAAAGAGAGATTATGAGAAGCAAGGGTTTTAGGAGCAGCTGTGTGTGTGTGTAAGCAGTTTTGGTGGACGAGACCCGGTATCAGTGATGTGTGATTTGAATTCGAATTTGAGTAATGTGGCACTGGAGGGTATAACTGGTGTGTGTGGGAAATTCAGTGTTGTGAAAGGAAATGGTGAAGAGCTTGCAGAGTTGTGTGATTGGGAACACTTAGTTTAAAAAGAGATATACATAAGTATACGTTTGTGTGTAGGAGAGATGGTCAATGGGTTTTATTTGACTACATATTAATTGATAGGCATGTAAAAGAGAAACTCTTGGATGTGACTATGCTGAGACAGGCAGCTGGTAGGATGTCTGATCACATTCTTATAGAGGCGAGGGTAAAGGATTCTAGAGGTTTTCAAAAAAAGAAAACAATGTTGGGGAGGTGAAAGTAAGTGAGCTTGGAAGAGACTCAAGAGAAGAAATACCAGGAGAAATTGAGTGTACAAATGGCAAAAGGTGAGAGTAAAAGAAGCGGGGGAAGTAGAAATGAGAGGTATCTAGGGAAGCAATGATAGCACATGCAAGAGGTGCATGTGGCATGCAAAAGTTGGGAGATGTGCAGATTGTTAAGGGTAGCGAGGGGTGGGGTGAAGAATCAAAGTTGCTAGCAAAAGAGAAAAGTATAGCATTTTGGTGGTACTTGCAAAGGAGGAGTGCATATGTTGGAAGATATATATAATAAAGCATCAGGAGGTCAAAAGGAAGGGGTACTGGGGTTGAAAAAGAGGGCAAATGAGACATTGGGTGAGTGAGTACCAGTAAACTTCAGGGACACTAAGATGATGTTCTGGAAAGAGGTAAATGATGAGTGAAAGACAGAGAGAACAAATGGGAACACTGGTGAAGGAGGCAAAAGGGGAAATGATAACAGGTAGTGATGAAGTGAGGAGATGGATTGAGTACTTTGAAGGGTTGTTAAATGTGTTTGATAACAAAGAAGCAGATGTAGGGTGCTTTGGTCAGGGTAGTATGCAAAGTGAGAAAGTCATGGAGAGTGGTTTGGTGAAGAAAGAAGTGGTGAAAGCCTTACATAAGATGAAATGTGGCACGGAGACTGAAGTGTAGGGTATTGCAGTTGAATCTATTAAGAACGGGGGTGACTGTGTTGTTGACTGGTTGGAAAGGATTTTCAATGTATCTACTGCTCGTGGTGAGGTGCCTGATGATTGGCATGATTCATGTATGGTCCAATTCTATACAGGCAAGGGGGATAAAAGCAAATGCTCAAACTATAGAGGTATAAGTTTGTTGGGTATACCCGGTAAGTTGTATGGGACGGTATTGATTCAGATGATGAAGACATGTAAAGAGCATCAAATTAAGGAGGAGCAGTGTGGCTTCAGGAATGGTAGAGGATGTGAGGATCAGGTGTTTGCTTCATAGAATACTTGTGAGAAGTGCATGGAAAAACAGATGGATTTGTAAGTAGCATTTATAGATCTGGAGAACGCATATGTTAGGGATGATGGAGATGCTTTGTGGAAGGTCTTGAGAATACATGGCATGGGAGAAAAGCTGCTAAAAGCAGCAAGAAGTTTTTATCAAGAGTATAAGGCTTGTTTATGAGTAGGAAGAGAGGAGAATGATTGGTTTCAAGAGAAGGTTGGTCTGCAGCTGGGGCATGTAATGTCACCACAGTTGTTCAATCCGCTTATGGATGGGGTGTTGATGGAGGTAAATGCAAAAGTCTTGAAGAATTGGGTGAGCATGCAGTCTGTAACGGATGAGAAGGCCTCGGAAGTGAGTCAGTCATTGTTTGCTGATGATACAGCACTGGTGGCAGATACGAGTGAGAAACTGTGGAAGTTAGTGATTGAGTTTGGAGGTGTGTGTGTGGAGGATATAGTGAATAAAAGTAAGGTTATGTTCAGAAGAGTTGAGGGACAAGTCAGTTTGGGTGTGAGTTTGAATGGAGAAATGTTGGATGAAGTGAAGTGTTCTACATACCTGGGAGTGGACACGGCAGTGAATAGAACCATGGAAGCTGAAGTCAGTGATGGGGTGGGTGAGGAGGCAAAAGGTCTGGTAGTGTTGAATAAAGTGTGGAAAAAGAATGATACATGGGAGGTTAGAAATGGGCATGTTTGAAGGAATAGCAGTCTCAATAATATGATATGGATGCAAACATCTTTCTACAACAATAATCGAATTGATAATAAAGCCCTAGGACCACTTTTAAAGGACTCCTGCTGCTTCATGGTTGCCCTCCAATCTGAAGGAGAAAAACATGGACTTCATTGGGGTGAAAAGTTCCTTGATGAGACAGCAATCCTCGTGCTACACATACAATGATACAGCTAGATGAAAGTGACTTCACTCAAGGTGTGACCACATGCAGGACGAGTCCAATAAATCACTGATCCCTTTTTGGTTTGCAAGATGATCATACATCAGATAAAGAAGAATGGGAAGAAAAGAAAAAATGTGCATTCAAAGACTGCTGGAAGCTATGGAACTACCAGAAGCAATTTCCTTGATAAAGGGAAGGAATAAAATTTGTGGTTATAACCATGACATAAGGGGACGACCAGTTAACTTTACATCTGACTTGGAGCCATCAAGCCAGAAAGGACTTGGAAAAACTAAGAATATTCATCAAATGTGACAAATCAAAGGAAAAGAAAGAGAAAAGCAAAGATGACAGTCAGATGACAAAAACTAGAGATAATACATATGGCGAAAGGATGGAGCAGCCCCACTAGAACTGGAGAGAGGGTGTTAGGAGTTGTTAATAGCAGACTGGAAGTAATGTATTCAAATGTAGATGAGTTAACAGTACATGGTAAAGAGCCACAATTCAAGGACTGTATACAGGAAAGGGCCCCTGACATTATTTGAGCTGAGGAAATTAAGCTTACTAAAGACATGTATGTTCTTACTTGTTCTTCCTAAAAGGGAACATGATAGCAAGAAAGGATAGAGAAGGCAAAGGATGGGGTGGATCAGCTCTCTTAAGGTCCAGAAGACCTTGGAGGAGAGAAGACTGAGGGGTGACCTGATGATAACCTTCAAATCTTTAAAAGAGATCAACAATGTGGACAGTAAACAGCTCTATGAGAGCTGTAAAGGCAGAGCAACCAGAAGACGTGAATAAAATCAAGTAAGAAACTTGTAAATAAGTATGTAAAGAAATATTTTTATACTTGAAGTATGGTAGAAGATTGGAACAGATTGACTGGGGACTTGGATAATGCCAACATCATACATAAATATAAAAGGTTATATTGTAAGACTCCCTCCCTGTAGAGAACAAACAGATTATTACATATAGGTAATGGTAACATTAATATTAGTAACAACACGAAGAAAGGCCACATCTGCTCACATCCATTTTCTAGCAGTCATGGTGCTTTACAAACGACAGCTAGAGAATGGATGTGAGATGTAGCTTTTCGTCACCTGTTCCTAGCATTACCTCACTATCATGGGAAATGGCAATCAAGTATGAGAAAAGACAAAAAAAAATTATGGTATAAAAACTGCAATACATGATAATGTGAAGTGCAATATCAATTAAACTTACCTAGCTGGCCAGCAAAACTTTTGATAAATGACTCGTCTTTTGATGTTCTTATCTTAATGTATGTATCAATCACAGCAGTTTTTCGTACAATTTCTGTTCTGGTGTACTCCTTCCCATCTGGAGTCTTGAATGTGCGTGTGATTCTTAAAAGGCGACCTGCATAAGTAAAGACTGAAATGAGACTTGAAAACTACGACTAAATAGATAATGGGCAAACAAACATGAGAGAAAAAATAAGTAATACCTGGAGCAGTAGCTACCCTTCAAACTTTCTGAATTCCAAAAGTGAGAGAAATAAAATAAAGCTTTTAGGATAAATATTATCCTCAGAGCATCCTTAATACTGCATCTTCTGTGACAACATAAAAGCTCCTTATATGCATTGCTATATATAATGTCTTTGAAAACTGAGGCGGGGAATGAATTATGCCTCTGTATTCCCCGAGTATCATAGAAAGTGACTAAAGGCGACAGGAGCATGGAGCTAGAAACCCTCCCCTTCTTGTACTTCAATTTCTAAAAGAGGAAATAGGAGTCAAGCATGGAGTGCTCATCCTCCTTGAAGGCTCAGATTGGGGTGTCTGAATGTGTACGAATATAACCAAGGTGAGATGAAAGAGAGATAGGTGGTATATGTAGTAAGTTTGAGGAAAAAAACACGATATTCTGGCTCTGAGTGAAATGAAGCTTAAGGATAAAGGGGAAGAATGGTTTGGAAATGTCTTCAGAGTAGAGTCAGGCATTGGTGAGAGGGCAAGAGCCAAGGAAAAAGTAGCATTTCTCCTTAAACAGGAGTTGAGGGAGTGTGTGTGATACAGTGTAAGGAAGTAAATTCTAGATTCATGTGGGTAAAACTGCAAGTGGATGGCAAAAGATGGGTAATTATTGATGCTTGCACCTGGTCATGAGAAGAAAGATCATAAGAGGCAAGCGTTTTGGGAGCAGCTGAGTGAATGTGTCAGCAGTTTTGGTGGATGAGACCAGGTGTCAGTGATGGGTGATTTGAATACGAAAGGGAGTAATGTGGCAATTAAAGGTAAAATTGGTGCGCACGGGGTATTCAGTGTTGTGAATGGAAATGGTGAAGAGCTCGTGCATTTGTGTGCTGAAAAAATAAGACGGTGAGTAGAAGAGATGGTCAAAGAGCATTGTTGGATCACATAATTAATTCATAGGCATGTAAAAGAGAGACTTTTGGATGTAAATGTGCTGAGAGAGGCAGCTGGAGGGATGTCTGATCACTATCATGTGGAGGCGAAGGTGAAGATTTGTAGAGATTTTCAAAAAAGAGGAGAGAATGTAAGGAAGAAGAAAGCAGTGAGAGTAAGCGAGCTTGAATAGGAGAGTTATGTAAAGGAAAACCAGGAAAGATTGAGTGTAGAACAGCATAAGGTGAAAGCAAATGAAGAGAGGGGAGTGGGTGAGGAATACGATGTATTTAGGGAAGAAGTGATGGTGCATGCAAGTGATGCATGTGGCATGAGGAAGGTGGGAGGTGGGCAGATTAGAAAGGATAGTGAGTAATGGGATGAAGAAGTTAAGCAGTTAGTGAAAGACAAAAAAGAGGCATTTGGACGGTACTTGCAAGGAAGGAGTGCAAATGAATAGGCGATGTATAAGAGAAAGCAGCAGGACAAGAGGAACATGCAAGGGTTGAAAAAGAGGACAAATGAAAGTTGGGGTGAAAGAGTATCATTAAACTTTAGGGAGAATAAAAAGATCTTTTGGATGGAGGTAAATAATATGCAAAAGACAGGAGCAAATGGGAGCATCGGTGAAGGGGGGTAAGGGAGGAAGTGATAACAGGTAATGGTGGAGTGAGGAGGAGATGCAGTATTCTGAAGGAATGTTGATTATGTTTGATGATGTAGGGTGTTTCAGTTGGGGGTGGGGTGCAAAGTGAGAGTCAGGGAGTGTGGTTTGGTGAAATGTGAAGAGTTATGAAAGCCTTGCAAAAGATGAAAGCTGGCAAGGAGGTGGAAGTGGATGGTACTGCAGTTGAGTTTAATAAGACAGGGGCTGACTGTGTTGTTGATCGGTAGGTAAGGATATTCAGTGTACGTATGTATCATGGTGAAGTGCATGAGGATTGGTGGAATGTATGTATAGTGCCACCGTACAAAGGCAAAGGGTATGAAGGTAAGTATTCAAACTACAGAGGCATAAGTTTGTTGAGTAAACCTGGAAAATCGTATGGGAGGATATTGATTGAGATAATGAAGGCATGTACAGAGCATCAGATTGGGGAGGAGCAGTGTGGTTTCAGAAATGGTAGAGGATGTGTGGATTAGGTGCACTTTGAAAAATGTATGTGAAAAGTACTTAGAAAAACAGATGGAATTGTATGTGGCATTCATGGATCTGGAGAGGGCATATGATTGGAATGACAGAGATGTTTTATGGGAGGTATTAAGAATATATAGTGGGGAGGTAGGCTGCTAGAAGCAGTGAGTTTTATCAAGGGTATAAGGCATGCATAGGAGCAGGAGGAGAGGAAAGTGATTGGTTCCCATTGATGGTTGGTCTGCCACAGGGGTTCTGATGTTTCTATGGTTTTTAATTTGTTTATAGATGGTGTGGTTAGGGATGTAAATGCAAGAGTTTTGGAGAGAGGGGCGAGTATGCAGTCTGTCAGGGATAAAAGGGCATGGGAAGTGTCGATTGTTGTTTGCTGATGATACAGTACTGATGGCTGATTCGAGTGGGAAACTATAGAAGTTGGTGACTGAGTCTGGAAAAGTGTGTGAAAGGAGAAAGTTGAGTGTAAATGTGAATAAGAGCACGGTTATTACATTCAGCAGGGCGGAAAGACTAGTTAGTTATTATGTAGGTTTGAATGGAGAAAAATTAGAGGAAGTGAAGTGTTTTCGATATCTGGAAATGGACTTGGCAGTGAATGGAATCATGAAAGCAGAAGTGAGTCATAGGGTGGGGGAGGGGGCAAAGGTTCTGGGAACAATGAAGAATGTGTGGAAAGGGAGAACATTATCCCAAAGAGCAAAAATGGGCATGTTTGAAGGAATAGTAGTTCCAACTATATTATATAGATGTGAGGCATAGGCTATAGATATGGTTGTATGGAGGAGGGACGATGTGTTAGAAATGAAGTGTTTCAGGACAATATGTGGTGAGGTGGTTTGATCTAGTAAGTAATGAGATGGTATGACAGATATGTGGTGATAAAAAGAGTGTGGTTGAGATAGCAGAAGAGGGTGTGTTGAAATGGTTTAGACATATGGAAAGAATGAATGAGGAAAGACTGGCAAAGAGGATATGTGTGTCAGAGGTGGAGGAAATATGTAGGTGGCAGGATGAAGTGAAAAAACATTTTGAGCAATCAGGGCCTGAACATACAAGAGGATGATATGGCATGCATGGTATAGAGGATGAAATGGCATGCACGGTATAGAGGAAATTGGAACGATGTGTTGTACTGGGGTCAACATGCTGTCAATGGACTGAACAAGACATGTGAAACATCCAAAGTAAACCATGGAAAGGTCTGTGGGACCTGGATGTGGATAGGGAGCTACGATTTTGGTGCATAACATATGACAGCTAGAGAATGAGTGTGAGCAGATGTGGCCTTTATTTGTGTTTCCTGGCACTACCTCACTGATGCAGGTGGTGGTGATGTTTCCTATAGGGTGGGGTGGCACAAGGAATGGATGAGAGCAAGCATGAATATGTACATGTGTATACATGTTTATGTATGTGTGTGTGTGTGTGTGTGTGTGTGTGTGTGTGTGTGTGTGTGTGTGTGTGTGCATGTATGTATATATAAGTGGAAGTGTCTTTCTTTGTCTGTTTCCTGGCACTACCTCACTAACATGGGAAACAGCAATCAAATATAATAAATAAATGATTAAATAAAAACTATTAATCTTTAAGAAAGTGCAATGCTGTTGCCAGCCTTTAAAACATGGTCAAAGATTTTTCCAAGCATTTTAGTCACCTTTAATCTATCTGTTTATCTACCTATTTATCCAGCCATCTATTTATCTAGGTGTTGCCAAACTCCACTTGCTTGAGGTTACATCACAAGTGAAAAGTCACCTTTGCTGAAGCAGGATCACTAGGAGTACAGTCTCATCAAAGATTTTTTCACTCCAAAGGAATCCATTTTCCCCACTAGAAGTAGTGCAGCCTTAGGATGCAGGAGCTACTGGAGAAAGCTTCTGGATAACACCATGATTCTTTCTATGAGAGAGATCCTACGGTAATTATGATTGAATTCAGAAATCCGTTACTCATTCAAACTATCCATTTATTTATCAATCTATATATCTATTAATGTACTATATCTGTCTATCATCATTAGTCACTTTTAATCTATCTATCTGTTTATCTGTTTATTATTGGATTACGTGTTGATTGATAGGCGCGCGAAAGAGAGACTTTTGGATGTTAACGCGCTGAGAGGTGCAACTGGAGGGATGTCTGATCATTATCTTGTGGAGGCGAAGGTGAAGATATGCAGAGGTTTTCAGAAAAGAAGAGAGTGTGTTGGGGTGAAAAGAGTGGTGAGAGTAAGTGAGCTTGGGAAGGAGACTTGTGTGAGGAAGTACCAGGACAGACTGAGTACAGTATGGAAAAAGGTGAGAACAAAGGACGTAAGGGGAGCGAGAGAGGAATGGGATGTATTTAGGGAAGCAGTGATGGCTTGCGCAAAAGATGCTTGTGGCATGAGAAACATGGGAGGTGGGCAGATTAGAAAGGGTGGTGAGCGGTGGGATGAAGAAGTAAGATTATTAGTGAAAGAGAAGAGAGAGGCATTTGGATGATTTTTGCAAGGAAACAAAGCAAATGAATAGGAGATGTATAAAAGAAAGAGGCAGGAGGTCAAGAGAAAGGTGCAAGAGGTGAAAAAGAGGGCAAATGAGAGTTGGGGTGAGAGAGTATCATTAAATTTTAGGGAGAATAAAAAGATGTTTTAGATGGAGGTAAATTAAAAGCATAAGACAAGGGAACAAATGGGAATATCAGTGAAGGGGGCTAATGGGAGGTGATAACAAGTATTGGTAATGTGAGAAGATGGAGTGAGTATTTTGAAGGTTTGTTGAATGTGTTTGATGATAGAGTGGCAGATATAGGGTGTTTTGGTCGAGGTGGTGTGCAAAGTGAGAGGGTTCGGGAGAATGATTTGGTAAACAGAGGAGAGGAAGTAAAGGCTTTGCTGAAAGCTGGCAAGGTAGCGGGTTTGGATGGTATTGCAGTGGAATTTATAAAAAAAAGGGGGTGACTGTATTGTTGACTGGTTGGTAAGGTTATTTAATGTATGTATGACTCATGGTGAGGTACTTGAGGATTGGTGGAATGCTTGTATAGTGCCATTGTACAAAGGCAAAGGGGATAAAAGTGAGTGCTCAAATTACAAAGGTATAAGTTTGTTGAGTATTCCTGGGAAATTATATGGGAAGGTATTGATTGAGAAGGTGAAGGCATGTACAGAGCATCAGATTGAGGAAGAGCAGTGTGGTTTCATAAGTGGTAGAGGATCTGTGGATCAGGTGTTTGCTTTAAAAAATGTATGTGAGAAATACTTAGAAAAGCAAATGGACTTGTATGTAGCATTTATGGATCTAGAGAAGGCATATGATAGAGTTGATAGAGATGCTCTGTGGAAGGTATTAAGAATACATGGTATGGGAGGCAAGTTGTGAGAAGCAATGAAAAGTTTTTATCGAGGATGTAAGGCATGTGTACGAGTAGGAAGAGAGGAAAGTGATTGGTTCTCAGTGAATGTTGGTTCACGGCAGGGGTCCGTGATGTCTCCATGGTTGTTTAATTTGTTTATGGATGGGGTTTTAGGGAGGTGAATGCAAGAGTTTTAGAAAGAGGGGCAAGTATGCAGTCTGTTGTGGATGAGAGGGGCTTGGGAAGTGAGTCAATTGTTGTTCGCTGATGATACAGTGCTGGTGGCTGATTCGGGTGAGAAACTGCAGAACCTGGCGACTGAGCTTGGTAAAGTGCGTGTGTGAAAGAAGAAAGCTGAGAGTAAATGTGAATAGAGTTTGGTAAAAAGTGTGAAAGAAGAAAGCTGAAAGTAAATGTGAATAAGAGCAAGGATATTAGGTACAGCAGGGAAGAGGGACAAGTCAATTGGGAGGTAAGTTTGAATGGAGAAAAACTGGAGGAAGTGAAGTGTTTTAGATATCTGGGAGTGGATTTGGCAGCAGATGGAACCATGGAAGCGGAAGTGAATCAAAGGGGGGGAGGGGGAGAAAGTTCTGGGTGTGTTGAAAAGTGTGTGGAAGTCGAGAACATTATCTTGGAAAGCAAAAATGGGTATGTCTGAAGGAATAGTGGTTCCAGCAATGGTTGTGTGGTGTGGGCTGGTGATAGAGTTGTGCAGAGGAGTGTGGATGTGCTGGAAATGAGATATTTGAGGACAATATGTGGTGTGAGGTGGTTTGATCGAGTAAGTAATGTAAGGGTGGTAATAAAAAGAGTGTGGTTGAGACAACAGAAGAGGGTGTTCTGAAATGGTTTGGTCACATGGAAAGAATGAGTGAGGAAAGACTGACAAAGAGGATATATGTGTCAGTGGTGGAGGGAATGAGAAGTGGGAGACCAAATTCGAGGTGGAAGATGGAGTGAAAAAGATTTTGAATGATCAGGGCCTGAACATGTAGGAGGGTGAAATGCATGCAACAAATAGAGTGAATTGGAACAATGTGGTACACCGGGGTCGACGTGCTGTCAATGGATTGAACCAGCGCATGTGAAGCGTCTTGAGGTAAACCATGGAAAGCTTTGTGGGGCTTGAATGTGGAAAGGGAGCTGTATTTTCTGTGCATTATACATGACAACTAGAGACTGAGTGTGAACAAATGTGGCCTTTGTTGTCTTTTCCTAGCGCTACCTCGTGCACATGTGAGGGGAGGGGGTTGTCATTTCATGTGTGGCGGGGTAGCAACGGGAATGAATAAGGGCAGACAGTATGAATTATGTACATGTGTATATATGCATATGTCTGTGTGTGTATATATATGTATATGTTGAGATGTATAGGTATGTATACATGTGTGTGTGGACATGTATGTATATACATGTGTATGTGGATGGGTTGGGCCATTCTTTCATCTGTTTCCTTGCGCTACCTCGCTAACGCGGGAGACAGCAACAAAGTATAATAAATAAATAACATATATTTAGAGTTATTTTGCCATGTCTATATAATCCTCTTTTACCTCCCTTTTGATTTTTTTGGATCCTTTGGTATTTCAAGATTGCAAAAAATTAGCTTTTTATATGTCTTGGCTATTGACCAGTTCAGTCCAAATAATGCACGTGCATTTGTTTGACTTTAGAACTAGCATTTAATAGGTAAAGCTCATTTATGAGCTAATTGACAGAAAAGCTGTGCAATGATTTACTTCTGCAAATGTGAGGTACAAGCAAGATAGTGCAACAAGGACAACATTTATGCGGTGTCACTCAAAGAGAGAAAACAATATTTTCATTGCTCAAAATAGACCTTTTATTTATATCCTTGAGTGGCCAAGACAGCTTTTCCTGTTGCATTGATTTTATAGATATATTATACAGCTGTTCATGGATGATTGTAGTTATTTCCTTTCTTCTGTAGAGTAGTATCCAACAGCCTTATTGCCTCAGTTGCTAATGTACATAAGTAGTGGAAGCTTCATGGTCTCCAGTGGACATGAAAAACAGGAAAATTATGAGAAGTAATTTTGAGAAGGGATAATTGGGCAATTTGAATGAAATTGAAATTATTAGGGATAAATGGGGAATTTGATGGAAATTGAAAATATTAGGGAAAGCCTTTTCCCTTTCTTTTGTATTCAAGGCCCAAGATGAGCATCCGTGCAGCACTGCCAGGACTACTAAACTGTCTAACCTACCTATCTCTGCCCTGACAAACACTGATCTCTCCTTCCACCCTAAGACTCACTTCAACTCCCCATGATTCTATCTGCTGCCATGACCAATCTTAGTTATCCAAAGGACTCCACTTCATTCAGATCTTTCCCAATTAGGCATTTATGCCAATGTCACTCAAAAAGAGATAAAATAATTTCTTCATCTCTCAAAACAGGCCATTTGTTTATATATCTGAATGGGCAAGGCAGCTTTTCCTGTTTCATTAATTTTCGTATGTATATACACTTGTTCATGGATGATTGTAGTGATATCCTTTTCTCTGTAGTTTACTCAACAGCCTTGTTGCCTCAGTCTCCAATGTACATAAATAGAGGAAGCTTCATGGTCTATGGGACACTGAAAATTATGATAAATAATTTTCTACAGAAGAAAGTCAGGCAATTTGATGAAACTGAAAATGTCAGGAAAAATCGGGTAAGTTGAAGGAAACATAATATCAGGAAAAAACAAGGGAATTTAAAGGAAAAGTTACTATTTGAATAATTGCTAGTCATTTTAGTGATGCAAACTTGCATATAGACTACCATCTTTACATGCTGATTAACTGCTAATCTCCCTGGTACCTGTTTGCAATTCAGCATTCTCATGTTGTCTCCCCATTACATAACCAGCCTCAGCTTCATATAACATGTATGGTGTCTTGAATATGGCTATTTTGAGAGATTCAGCTCTCTCTTTAGTTCATATTTTGTAACGCAGACAAGAAAGAAAATTTGCAAGTCATATGATGAAGTTACAAAAGCAAATAATTCTGAGTACTGGGAACAAAATCAAACCCCCAAAAATAACATTTTTATTTCAAATGCTGTAGGAACACTACCACTGTACTTGTTGTGGATAGGGGACTGCAGTTTCAGTGCATTACCCAAAACAGCTAGTGAATGGATGTGAGTGAATGAAGCCTTTTTTCATTTGTTGCTGGTGCTATCAACACGAGAAATGGCAAACAAGTATGAAAGAAAAAGAAGGAGACGGTTGTACCCAGTGCAAACAATGGTATCACTTGAACACATCCACTCTTAACTTTCATGTATAATATACTGAAACAAAGCCTACCAATCATAGGATAGCCCCACCAAACATGAAAACATATAACAACGTAGTGACTAAGGTAAGAATATTCATACCATTACCTAGACACCTATTTCAAGTATCTTACAAGAAGAAGTTCAATTCAAATCCTGATTCCGATGTCCATCTGAAGCACGTCAACCCTTGTTAACCACATCGCTCCAATTATCACTTATCCTGCTCTCTTTCTTACAACTTTTCCTGCTTGGTTACAAGGCGCCCTGATCAACACAATTTTTTTACACATATGAAAATTAATCAATCCTCCAATTTGTTACCTCTTCTACCATGTCCATACACCCTCCACACATAATCTTTGGTCAATCTTTCCTCATAAGATATCCTGCTATGAAATGGTGACCAAACACATTCAAAACACCCTACTTATTGCATCATCTCAGGGCCACGTAATTTAGTATATTATATTCCAAACAATAATCCTTTACCCATTACGTACTTACCTGGTTCAAACCACCTCATCCCCTCTTGTCCTCCTCAACATCTTCATTTCCACCATCATCATTTCCTGCGCTCTTTCTCTTGTTCCTACCCACGTCCTCGCAACATACAAATTTAGGAACCAACTATTACTGTAATCATAAACGCATTTTTGTCTTATCATCCAGAGATAATCTGAGCTGCAAGCTTCAAATCACATTTTTCAAAGGCTCCATATAATTTTCGCCCCCTCGATCACCCTATTATTCATCCGCTTTGCCATGGTTTCTATGGGGAATGAGTCTACTAAATACAACACCAGTATCTAAAAGCATGTGATCTTCTCAAATTTTTCTCCATCGAACACTACTCTTCCACCAATTGACATTGAGCCCTCACCTAGGCAATGTAACCTAACTACCTTGCTCATCTAATTCTCAATTTTTACAACTTAACTTTCTTTCATTGAAAAACATCATCATATGCAAATTTTCATAAAGCAATCATTGTAGTATAAACAGCATCAACTCATCTGACTCACCAGCTTCTGCAGTTTCTCACATGAATCAGCCACCAGCGCTGTATCATCAGCGAACAACAACTGACTCACTTCCCAAGCTCTCTCATCCCCAACAGACTTCATACTTGCCCCTCTTTCCAGGACTCTTGCATTTACCTCCCTAACAACCCCATCCATAAACAAATTAAACAACCATGGAGACATCACACACCCCTGCCGCAAACCTACATTCACTGAGAACCAATCACTTTCCTCTCTTCCTACACGTACACATGCCTTACATCCTCGATAAAAACTTTTCACTGCTTCTAACAACTTGCCTCCCACACCATATATTCTTAATACCTTCCACAGAGCATCTCTATCAACTCTATCATATGCCTTCTCCAGATCCATAAATGCTACATACAAATCCATTTGCTTTTCTAAGTATTTCTCACATACATTCTTCAAAGCAAACACCTGATCCACACATCCTCTACCACTTCTGAAACCGCACTGCTCTTCCCCAATCTGATGCTCTGTACATGCCTTCACCCTCTCAATCAATACCCTCCCATATAATTTACCAGGAATACTCAACAAACTTATACCTCTGTAATTTGAGCACTCACTCTTATCCCCTTTGCCTTTGTACAATGGCACTATGCACGCATTCCGCCAATCCTCAGGCACCTCACCATGAGTCATACATACATTAAATAACCTTACCAACCAGTCAACAATACAGTCACCCCCTTTTTTAATAAATTCCACTGCAATACCATCCAAACCTGCTGCCTTGCCGGCTTTCATCTTCCGCAAAGCTTTTACTACCTCTTCTCTGTTTACCAAATCATTTTCCCTAACCCTCTCACTTTGCACACCACCTCGACCAAAACACCCTATATCTGCCACTCTGTCATCAGACACATTCAACAAACCTTCAAAATACTCATTCCATCTCCTTCTCACATCACCACTACTTGTTATCACCTCCCCATTTACGCCCTTCACTGAAGTTCCCATTTGCTCCCTTGTCTTACGCACCCTATTTACCTCCTTCCAGAACATCTTTTTATTCTCCCTAAAATTTACTGATAGTCTCTCACCCCAACTCTCATTTGCCCTTTTTTCACCTCTTGCACCTTTCTCTTGACCTCCTGTCTCTTTCTTTTATACTTCTCCCACTCAATTGCATTTTTTTCCCTGCAAAAATCATCCAAATGCCTCTCTCTTCTCTTTCACTAATACTCTTACTTCTTCATCCCACCACTCACTACCCTTTCTAAACAGCCCACCTCCCACTCTTCTCATGCCACAAGCATCTTTTGCGCAATCCATCACTGATTCCCTAAATACATCCCATTCCTCCCCCACTCCCCTTACTTCCATTGTTCTCACCTTTTTCCATTCTGTACACAGTCTCTCCTGGTACTTCCCCACACAGGTCTCCTTCCCAAGCTCACTTACTCTCACCACCTTCTTCACCCCAACATTCACTCCTCTTTTCTGAAAACCCATACTAATCTTCACCTTAGCCTCCACAAGATAATGATCAGACATCCCTCCAGTTGCACCTCTCAGCACATTAACATCCAAAAGTCTCTCTTTCGCACGCCTGTCAATTAACACGTAATCCAATAACGCTCTCTGGCCATCTCTCCTACTTACATAAGTATACTTATGTATATCTCGCTTTTTAAACCAGGTATTCCCAATCATCAGTCCTTTTTCAGCACATAAATCTACAAGCTCTTCACCATTTCCATTTACAACACTGAACACCCCATGCATACCAATTATTCCCTCAACTGCCACATTACTCACCTTTGCATTCAAATCACCCATCACTATAACCCGGTCTCGTGCATCAAAACCGCTAACACACTCATTCAGCTGCTCCCAAAACACTTGCCTCTCATGATCTTTCTTCTCATGCCCAGGTGCATATGCACCAATAATCACCCACCTCTCTCCATCAACTTTCAATTTTACCCATATTAATCGAGAATTTACTTTCTTACATTCTATCACATACTCCCACAACTCCTGTTTCAGGAGTATTGCTACTCCTTCCCTTGCTCTTGTCCTCTCACTAACCCCTGACTTCACTCCCCAGACATTTCCAAACCACTCTTCCCCTTTACCCTTGAGCTTCGTTTCACTCAGAGCCAAAACATCCAGGTTCCTTTCCTCAAACATACTACCTATCTCTCCTTTTTTCACATCTTGGTTACATCCACACACATTTAGGCACCCCACTCTGAGCCTTCGAGGAGGATGATCACTCCCCGCGTGACTCCTTCTTCTGTTTCCCATTTTAGAAAGTTAATACAAGGAGGGGAGGATTTCCGGCCCCCCGCTCCCGTCCCCTCTAGTCGCTTTCTACGACACGCGAGGAATACGTGGGAAGTATTCTTTCACCCCTATCCCCAGGGATAATATACATATATATATACATATACACACACACACACACACATACGCACATACACACACACACACACACATACATATATATACATATGAAAAATGTAAGAAACAATTTAGAAAACAAACTTTTAGCTTGAAATGAATGAAAAAAAATGAATGTCACATAATGGTTCAACCTCTGGTTATGGAAAAGGAAATGTACAATTTATTCACACAAACGTCAATAGCAGTTCTCATCAATTTCACCACTGTATCAATAAGCTTCAATGTCTACAGAATATTTCATGATTTATCTTCGCTATTTCTTACGCCCATTCAATCCCTACCATTTCTTACAGCCAATGAACCTAGCTATGATTCATTCATATTTGAAGTGAGAAAACAAAAAACACAACTCATATATTCACACTATCCAAATTCAGAAAAATTATAAGCATACTGTAAGTGACTTAAGGTTAAGAATATTCATACTCCATAATTACTCTAAATTAAGAAAACTGAATCCTAAGAAGAATTTCAAGTATCTTACAATGAATGAAGTTGAAAACAAGTTTGAAAATCCTATTCCGAAGTGTCCATCAATAATTTTACTGAGACCTTCTTGTTGAACTGCAATACATTCCAAAATTTATAAAGCAAGAGCTGTTTATCCCAGCATCTCATTTTCTTCCTAACGTTTTCCTGTTTCTTTGGATAATAGGGACAGAAGGACTGTAATCTTTCCTGACTCTATTACCCAATTTTTCATAATACAATATGGAAAACTTAAAGAAAAAAGTGCAAATCTCTGCACTATGCCATAAATTTTAAACACTGCCTGTCTACCATTGGAGTACATACACATCACACAGTGGCCAGATCTGTTTGGCAGGATTCTTCATGCAGTATCCATGAAGGATATGGCCTGACTATTAGAAGAGTATGGATGACTATGAGATATGCAAGTCAGCAAATCAAATACAAAAAATCCTACTTATTGGCAAAATCATTCATTTTGGTGAGTTTCCTCAGCGTAATTTAAGTACACTGATTCATAATTCCAGTGAAGCAGAAGTTATGAATGAGACAACTTTATCAGCAGCCCCATTATGCAGTACTGTACCTGGTGTTCCAAAGCCAAACTGTGAGTTCTCATCCTCCTCTTTCTTGCTTCCTTTTCTTTTATCACCATCTTTATCATCTTCTCCCATGATCATTTTCTGCAGCTCTTTTCTCTCTTGTTCTTCCTTCTCCAGTGTCATCTGCAATATATGTCTAAATTAAGGATTTCCTTTATCAAGACAACTTAATGTGTGGACTGTTAATCATAAAAAGCATGTATTAAAAATGCTTAACCCTTCAATGCATCCAGATGCATAATCATGGAAGCTGGGCAAAGCTTCAAGATAATTTCACACCTCAATTTCATGGCGTGTATAAAGTGTTGGTGGTGCATGATAATTTCTCCCCATGATCATTCTTCTAGTTATATCAGTAAGAAAACATTTGCATGAGTTTCTATGGAGGAATTTGAGTGACTTTTAGCTAAATACAGAGGACCAGCCAGTTGATCTGAAATATTTGATGGATGATCTGTCTTCAAATTGTGTGGAGGGCAAGTCCATGAACACTTACTCTTTCAGCACTACAAGTTGACCAAGATGAGGCAGAACATAAGTGTTCTCACAAAAGTGGAGGCAATGTTGCCAGAACCAACCTTACCTTGATAAAACTGCATCTCACTGATTCTGCTGATATTTTTACAAACTTTTATCGTTTTCCCATTATGAAAAAATTATCAATGAATTACATTCAGTATGACAAAGATATATTGCAATTATAATGTTATCAATATTTCAGTTGGGAAAATAAGTTATAAAACATGCAGTGGCAACTCATCTGACTCATGCATTATTCTGAAACATCTACAAGACTTCTACAAGTTATTACAACGAATGTGGTGGATGAAAAATACTTCTGAAGTTATTTTTTTTCATTGTTATATGAATATTTCATTGTTATATGAATATTTCTCCCCTATCCCTGGGGATAGGGGAGAAAGAGTACTTCCCACGCATTCCTCACGTGTCGTACAAGGCAACTAAAGGGCACCGGAGCAGGGGGCTAGAAACCCTCCCTCCTTGTATTTAACTTTCTAAAAGGGGAAACAGAAGGAGGAGTCACGCGGGGAGTGCTCATCCTCCCCAAAGGCTTAGATTGGGGTGTCTAAATGTGTGTGGATGTAACCAAGATGTGAAAAAAGGAGAGATAGGTAGTATGTTTGAGGAAAGGAACCTGGATGTTTTGGCTCTGAGTGAAACGAAGCTCAAGGGTAAAGGGGAAGAGTGATTTGGGAATGTCTTGGGAGTAAAGTCAGGGGTTAGTGAGAGGACAAGGGCAAGGGAAGGAGTAGCACTACTCCTGAAACAGGAGTGGTGGGAGTATGTGATAGAGTGTAAGAAAGTAAACTCTAGATTGATATGGGTAAAACTGAAAGTTGATGGAGAGAGATGGGTGATTATTGGTGCATATACACCTGGGCATGAGAACAAAGATCATGAGAGGCAAGTGTTTTGGGAGCAGCTGAGTGAGTGTGTTAGTGGTTTTGATGCACAAGACCAGGTTATAGTGATGGGTGATTTGAATGCAAAGGTGAGTAACATGGCAGTTGAGGGAATAATTGGTATACATGGGGTGTTCAGTGTTGTAAATGGAAATGTTGAGGAGCTTGTAGATTTATGTGCTGAAAAAGGACTGCTGATTGGGAATACCTGGTTTAAAAAGAGAGATATACATAAGTGTACGTATGTAAGTAGGAGAGATGGCCAGAGAGCGTTATTGGATTATGTGCTAATTGACAGGCATGCGAAAGAGAGACTTTTGGATGCTAATGTGCTGAGAGGTGCAACTGCAGGGATGTCTGATCATCATCTTGTGGAGGCGAAGGTGAAGATTTGTAGAGGTTTTCAGAAAAGAAGACAGAATGTTGGAGTGAAGAGAGTGGTGAGAGTAAGTGAGCTTGGGAAGGAGACTTGTGTCAGGAAATACCAGGAGAGACTGAGTATATAATGGAAAAAGGTGAGAACAAAGGACGTAAGGGGAGTGGGGGAGGAATGGGATGTATTTAGGGAATCAGTGATGGCTTGCGCAAAAGATGCTTGTGGCATGAGAAGTGTGGGAGGTGGGCAGGTTAGAAATGGTAGTGAGTGGTTGGATGAAGGAGTAAGATCATTAGTGAAAGAGAAGAGAGAGGCATTTGGATGATTTTTGCAGGGAAATAATGCAACCGAGTGGGAGATGTATAAAAGAAAGAGACAGGAGGTCAAGAGAAAGGTGCAAGAGGTGAAAAAGAGGGCAAATGAAAGTTTGGGTGAGAGAGTATCATTAAATTTTAGGGAGAATAAAAAGATGTTTTGGAAGGAGGTAAATAAAGTGCGTAAGACAAGGGAGCAAATGGGAACTTCAGTGAAGGGAGCTAATGGGGAGGTGATAACAAGTAGTGGTGATGTGAGAAGGAGATGGAGTGAGTATTTTGAAGGTTTGTTGAATGTGTTTGATGATAGAGTGGCAGATATAGGGGGTTTTAGTCGAGGTGGTGTGCAAAGTGACAGGGTTAGGGAGAATGATTTGGTAAACAGAGAAGAGGTAGTAAAAGCTTTGCGGAAGATGAAAGCCGGCAAGGCAGCGGGTTTGGATAGCATTGCAGTGAATTTATTAAAAATGGGGTGACTGTATTGTTGACTGGTTGGTGAGGTTATTCAATGCATGTATGATTCATGGTGAGGTGCCTGAGGATTGGGAGAATGCTTGCATGGTGCCATTGTACAAAGGCAAAGGGGATAAGAGTGAGTGCTCAAATTACAGAGGTATAAGTTTGTTGAGTATTCCTGGGAAATTATATGGGAGGGTATTGAATGAGAGGGTGAAGGCATGTACAGAGCATCAGATTGGGGAAGAGCAGAGTGGTTTCATAAGTGGTAGAGGATGTGTGGATCAGGTGTTTGCTTTGAAGAGTGTATGTGAGAAATACTTAGAAAAGCAAATGGATTTGTATGTAGCATTTATGGATCTGGAGAAGGCACATGATAGAGTTGACAGAGATGCTCTGTGGAAGGTATTAAGAATATATGGTGTGGGAGGTAAGTTGTTAGAAGCAGTGAAAAGTTTTTATCGAGGATGTAAGGCATGTGTACGTGTAGGGAGAGAGGAAAGTGATTGGTTCTCAGTGAATGTAGGTTTGCGGCAGGGGTGTGTGATGTCTCCATGGTTGTTTAATTTGTTTATGGATGGGGTTGTTAGGGAGGTGAATGCAAAGGTTTTTGAAAGAGGGGCAAGTATGCAGTCTGTTGTGGATGAGAGAGCTTGGGAAGTGAGTCAGTTGTTGTTCGCTGATGATACAGTGCTGGTGGCTGATTCACGTGAGAAACTGCAGAAGCTGGTGACTGAGTTTGGTAAAGTGTGTGAAAGAAGAAAGTTGAGAGTAAATGTGAATAAGAGCAAGGTTATTAATAAGTACAGTAGGGTTGAGGGTCAAGTCAATTGGGAGATAAGTTTGAATAGAGAAAAACTGGAGGAAGTGAAGTGTTTTAGATATCTGGGAGTGGATTTGGCAGCAGATGGAACCATGGAAATGGAAGTGAATCATAGGGTTGGGGGAGGGGGCGAAAGTTCTGGGATCGTTGAAGAATGTGTGGAAGTTGACAACATTATCTTGGAAAGCAAAATGGGTATGTTTGAAGGAATAGTGGTTCCAACAATGTTATATGGTTGCGAGGCGTGGGCTATGGATTGAGTTGTGCTGAGGAGGGTGGATGTGATGGAAATGAGATGTTTGAGGACAATATGAGGTGTGAGATGGTTTGATCGAGTAAGTAACGTAAGGGTAAGAGAGATGTGTGGAAATAAAAAGAGCATGGTTGAGAGAGCAGAAGAGGGTGTTTTGAAATGGTTTGGTCACATGGAGAGAATGAGTGAGGAAAGATTGACCAAGAGGATATAGGTGTCAGAGGTAGAGGGAATGAGGAGAAATTTGAGATCAAATTGGAGGTGGAAAGATGGAGTGACAAAGATTTTCAGTGATCGGGGCCTGAACATGCAGGAGGGCGAAAGGCGTGCAAAGAATAGAGTGAATTGGAACGATGTGGTATACCAGGGTCGACGTGCTGTCAATGGATTGATCCAGGGCATGTGAAGCGTCTGGGGTAAACCATGGAAAGTTCTGTGGGGCCTGGATGTGGAAAGGGAGCTGTGGTTTCGGTGCATTATTACATGACAGCAAGAGACTGAGTGTGAACGAATGTGGCCTTTGTTGTCTTTTCCTAGCGCTACCTCACGCACATGAGGGGGGAGGGGGGGGTTGTTATTTCATGTGTGGCAGGGTGGCGATAGGAATGAATAAAGGCAGACAGTATGAATTATGTACATGTGTATATATGTATATGTCTGTGTGTGTATATATATGTATATGTTGAGATGTATAGGTATGTATATTTGCGTGTGTGGACGTGTATGTATATACATGTGTATGTGGGTGGGTTGGGCCATTTCTTTTGTCTGTTTCCTTGCGCTACCTCACTAACGCGGGAGACAGCGACAAACAAAATAAATATAATAACATATAATGAATGTATGGATCATAGTGAGGTGTTTGAGGACAGGTGGAATGCTTGTATAATGCCTTTTGTATAAGGCAAGTGGGACAAATGTCAGTGTTCAAATTACAGAGACATTAGTTTGCAGGGTGTACCTAAAAAGTGTACAAAGGGCAAAGAAGTAGCACTGAAGTTTACCAATTATAGAGACTTGCCATGGCCATCCCATTTGGGAATTCCCAGTGAGAATGGGCATCAAAGATATAGATAAACAGAATGTGTACCTTGAAAGTTGTAAGGAAGGGTAGTGACTGAAAGAGTGATGGAATGCACAGAGCATCAGACAGGGTAGGAACAATATGGTTTCAGGAGTGGGCAATCACAAGGCCAAAAATTATGTAGAGCTGGTTAAGACTATGGTGAAGCACTATGGCAAAATAGGCTGCAGGATACCCCTCAAAGTCCATATCCTCAATGCTCAACTTGATCAATTTAAGGAGAACATGGGAGCATATTCAGAGAAGCAAGGAGAATATTTTCACCAGACTTTGAATGCCGCTACCAAGGAATATATAACATGAACATGATGGAAGATTATATTGCGGTATAATTCATGAGTGATTTACAGTACAATCTTAAGTCTTGAATAACTACTCACTTCTAAATCTTTTGTGATCACTTTTGTTTAACATTAATTTAAATAAATGTTAATTTTGATTCATATGTTGTTCTTTTTCTGACTGCTGTATGTGAAGAAAAATGTGCTAATTCATGCGATGTCCAACTGGAAATGGGGAAGTCAAAACATCACTGTACTGGTCACAAAAGCAAAGTCTGAAGGGAATAATAGCCTTTTTTCTTTGTTTTATGCATAAGCAATTAGGAAATAACACTTACTACCCAGGGACAAAAACTGTTACACAGTTATTTTTTTTTTTTTTTTTTTTTAACTATTCGCCATTTCCCGCATTAGCGAGGTAGCGTTAAGAACAGAGGACTGGGCCTTCTTTGGAATATCCTCACCTGGCCCCCTCTGTTCCTTCTTTTGGAAAATTAAAAAAAAACGAGAGTGGAGGATTTCCAGCCCCCCGCTCCCTCCCCTTCTAGTCGCCTTCTACGACATGCAGGGAATATGTGGGAAGTATTCTTAATCCCCTATCCCCAGGGATAATAATGTTATTATTGTGATAAATTATTATTATGATAAATCTTTTTCTGCTATGTTCAACTTGATTCAGAGGCATTATTTCATAACAGCAAAACTTTAACAATGCATAGAATTAACAGCTGCAACCATCAAATGCAGTGTTGTCAAATTCAAGCAACTGCTGGTAATACTGCCTCAAATTTTGCTAGAAAACTTTCTCCTGCCTTACCTTAGTGAACTTCCAATAATGGAAGGGCTAGTGTCCACAAAATCACTCCTCACAATCCAAAGTCTGGTCATCATTGTCAAATAATTCAAGATCAACTTGTACCTGACCCCTGAAATCTACCTAAAAGCTGCTCTGTTTCCTTACTGGAAAACTCATGAAAATGTCCCCTCATTAACATGGATGAAGAATGACACTGCAGTAAGAGATTAATGTGCTTTGTGGCCTCAGCCACAACCTAGGTTCAGCACATGACCTTGAAACCGAGGAATGAAACCTGACTCATGAATATCCATGCAGAGGCATCGCTCAGCTTGCATAAGTATCCATGTAGAGATACTAAAGGGTTAAATTGTGTACACTGTAAATTATATTGGCTGGCCAAAGATGGGAACTCAACAAAGGATGATTAATTGGACAGCTTGGAGGCTTCAGTAAACCTCTAGTTAGCAGTGGGGACAGTTGCATACCTTTTCAGAAAAGTTGCCCCATCTGAGATCCATCCATGGCACCTAGTGCATCCCAATCTGCCTAATCAACCCATCTCTTAGGAAATACCATGCTTCCACCACCAATATAAACATTTCTACATCCTTTAAAATAAGGAGAGTGCTGAATTGGTTTATCAGATTAGGAAAAAATCTCTCATTCTAATTTATCTGAACATGAGAATGAAATGAAAACGTGAGACATCAGCAAGAGTAAGGAAGATGAGCTTTAGAGAATAACGAATCATAGGTCACTTCTAAAAAATTTGTGTGGTGGCTCTTGTTATTAGCCTTAATGTGTATCCCTTCAATAACACTGACCGTGAAATCTTTGGAATCTTATTTCAAAATATAAATATAATGGCTTTAGCATTATTTGTGCACCTCTTAATGAATTGGAAAAAATTTCTTCTGTTTAGTTTTTACATTGGTGGATAGGTCCCCTAAGAAATGCACAGAGAAAGAGGGACTGTTGATTTAGGAGATAAAAACAACTACTATAAGACATCAACAAGAAGAGGAAATTCTTAAACTTAGAAATCTTGATAAATTTTTGACATTGCAAATATAAGAGCTTCAGTTCAAATCCAAAATATAACCATTATCATAAAAACCTTAGGTTCTTCTCATGGGAAATTTTGCATTTCATGTGGAAAAAACTAAAATGATACTGAAACTATAGAAAGTACTCTCACCTGTGAGGTAGTCTTCTTGTTAGCAAGAATATTTTCAATGTACTTCCCCTTTTCCTCCATATCTGAGTCATTATCCTCTTCCTCTGAAGATCCCTCATCGGTGGATAATACCTCCTCAGATGCCAGCACTCGATTCTGTAGGTCAAATATACGCTGACATTCCTCTTTGTATCTGAAAAACAAGATTTATGTGAATATTTTCTCCTATGTATAAAAAATAAATATACAGGCATATGCAACACTTTTGAACATCTTGAAAGAAAAGAGGTTTGAAAGGGTGATTGCTTGCAAATATGTAAGTTTTGAGTTGTGTTAAAACTTGTGTCTAATGTATTCAGTACGACAATTCTCTGCAGTGCAGAGGCAGTTATACTGCCTAAGAAATCTACAGCTATTTTCTATGTTAACTGAAATGGCATGGGCAATGAGGCTCTAATCAAGGCCATCTCTTTATTGCATCAGGCCATGTGAAACATCTGGGGTAAAGGAGAAGCAGGAGATTAAATTGAAGGTGGAAGGATGGAGTAAAAAAGATTTTGAGCAATTGGGGCCTGAACATACAGGAGGGTGAAAGGCATGCAAGGAATAATGTGAACTGGAACGATGTGGTATATCGGGGTCGACGTGTTGTCAATGGAGTGCTGTCAAGGTCTATGGGGCCTGGATGTGGAAAGGAAACTATGGTTTGGGTGCATTACACATGACAGGTAGAGACTATATATTTATTCTTTTCATTATACTTATTCACTGTCTCCTCCGTTTGCGAGATAGTGCAAGGAAACAGACAAAAGAATGGCCCAACCCACCCACATACACATGTATATACATATATGTACCTATACATTTCAACAAATACATACATATACATACACAGACATATACATATATACATATGTACACAATCATACTCCATCCATTCCCAATGCCATCCCGCCACACATGAAACAGCACCCACCTCCCCCCCATGCACGCGAGAGGTAGCGCCAGGATAAGACAACAAAGGCCACATTCGTTCACACTCAGTCTCTAGCTGTCATGTATAATGCACCGAAACCACAGCTCCCTTTCTACATACATGCCCCACGGAGCTTTCCATGGTTTACCCCAGACGCTTCACGTGCCCTGGTTCAATCCATTGACAGCAGTTGACCCCAGTATACCACATCATTCCAATTCACTCCACTCCTTGCACGCCTTTCACCCTCCTGCATGTTCAAGCTCCGATCGCTCAAAATCTTTTTTACCCCATCCTTCCACCTCCAATTTGGTCTCCCACTTCTCCTCATTCCCTTCACCTGTGATACATATATCCTCTTTGACAATTTTTCCACACTCATTCTCTCCAGGTGGCCAAACCATTTCAATACACCCTCTTCTGCTCTCTCAACCACACTATTTTTATCACCACACTTCTCTCTTACCCTTTCCTTACTTACTCAATCAAACCACCTCATACCACATATTGTCTGCAAACATTTCATTTCCATCACATCCACCCACCACCGCACAACCCTATCCATAGCCCACGTCTCGCAACCATTTAACATTGCAACCACTATTCCTTCGAACATCCCCATTTTTGCTCTCTCAGATAATGTTTTTCAACGCTTCCAGTACCTTCGCCCCTCTCCCAAGCTGTGACGTACTTCCACTTCCATGGTTCCATCCATTACTAAATCCACTCCAAGATATCTAAAACACTTCACTTCCTCCAGTTTTTCTCCATTCAAACTTACCTCCCAATTGACTTGTCCCTCAACCATACTGCACCTAATAACCTTGCTCTTATTCACATTTACTCTCAGCTTTCTTCTTTCATATACTTTACCAAACTCAGTCACACACTTCTGCAGTTTCCCTCCCAAATCAACCACCAGCACTGCACCATCAGCAATCAGCGAACAACTATTGACTCACTTCCCAAGCCGTCTCATCCACAACAGGCTGCATACTTGCCTCTCTCTCCGAAACTCCTTCATTCACCTCCCTAACAACCCCATCCATAAACAAATTAAGCAACCATGGAGACATCATGCACCCCTGCCACAAACTGACTTTCACAGGGAACCAATCACTTTCCTCTCTTCCTACATGTACACATGCCTTACATCCTCAATAAAAACTTTCCACTGCTTCAAGCAACTTACCTCCCACACCATATACTCATAATACATTCCACAAAGCATCTCTATCATCTCTATCATATGCCTTCTCCAGATCCATAAATGCTACATACAAATAAATCTCTTTTTCTAAGTATTTCTCACAAGCATTCTTCAAAGCAAATGCCTTATCCACACATCCTCTACCACTTCTGAAACCACACTGCTCTTCCCTAATCTGATGCTCTGCACATGGCTTTACCTGCTCAATCAATACCCTCCCATATAATTTCCCAGGAATATTCAACAAACTTATACCTCTGTAATTTGAACACTCACCTTCATCCCCTTTGCCTTTGTAAAATGGCACTATGCATGCATTGCACCAATCCTCAAGCACTTCACCATGAACCATACATACAATGAATATCCTTACCAACCAGTCAAGCACACAATCACCCCTTTTTAAATAAATTCCACTAAAATACCATCCAAATCTGCCACCTTGCCAGCTTTCATTTTCCACAAAGCTATCACACTTCTTCTCTGTGTACCAAACCATTCTCCCTGAACCTCTCACTTTGCACACCACCTCGACCAAAACACCCTATATCTGCCACTCTATCATCAAACACATTCAAGAAACCTTCAAAATACTCACCCCATCTCCTTCTCACTTCACCATTACTAGTTAATACCTCCCCATTAGCCCCCTACACTGATGTTCCCATTTGTTCTCTTGTCTTATGTACTTTATTTACCTCCTTCCAAAACATTTCTTTATTCTCCCAAAAATTTAATGATACGCTCTCACTCTCGTTTGCCCTCTTTTTCACCACTTGCACCTTTCTCTTGACCTCCTGCCTCTTTCTTTTATACATCTCCCAATCGTTCGTACTATTTTCCAGCAAATATCATCCAAACGCCTCTCCCTTCTCTTTCACTTACTTCATCTCACCACTCACTATCCTTTCTAATCTGCCTCCTTCCCACCTTTCTCATGCCATAGGCATCTTTTGTGCATGCCATCACTGCTTCCCTAAATACATCCCATTCCTCCCCCACTCCCCTTATGTCACTTACTCTCACCTTTTGCCATTCTGCACTCAATCTCTTCTGGTACTTCCTCACACAAGTCTCCTTTCCAAGCTCACTTACTCTTGCCACTCTCTTCACACCAATATTCTCTCTTCTTTTCTGAAAACCTCCACAAATCTTCACCTTCGCCTCCACAAGATAATGACCAGAAATCCCTCCAGTCACCCCTTTCAGCACATTAACATAACCATTTTTGCTTTCCGAGATAATGTTCTCGACTTCCACACATTCTTCAACGCTCCCAGAACTTTCGCCCCCTCCCCCACCCCATGATTCACTTCCACTTCCATGGTTCCATCCACTGCCAAATCCACTCCCAGATATCTAAAACACTTTACTTCCTCCAGTTTTTCTCCATTCAAACTTACCTCCCAATTCACTTGTCCCTCAACCCTACTGTACCTAATAACCTTGCCCTTATTCACATTTACTCTCAGCTTTCTTCTTTCACACACTTTACCAAACTCAGTCACCAGCTTCTGCAGTTTCTCACACGAGTCAGCCACTAGCGCTGTATCATCAGCGAACAACAACTGACTCATTTCCCAAGCTCTCTCATCCACAACAGACTGCATACTTGCCCCTCTTTCCAAAACTCTTGCATTCACCTTCCTAACAACCCCATCCATAAACAAATTAAACAACCATGGAGACATCACACACCCCTGCCGCAAACCAACATTCACTGAGAACCAATCACTTTCCTCTTTTCCTACACGTACACATGCCTTGCATCCTCGATAAAAACTTTTCACTGCTTCTAACAACTTGCCTCCCACACCATATATTCTTAATACCTTCCACAGAGCATCTCTATCAACTCTTATCATATGCCTTCTCCAGATCCATAAATTATTATTATTTTTTATTATACTTTGTCGCTGTCTCCCACGTTTGCGAGGTAGCGCAAGGAAACAGACGAAAGAAATGGCCCAACCCCCCCCATACACATGTATATACATACGTCCACACACGCAAATATACATACCTACACAGCTTTCCATGGTTTACCCCAGACGCTTCACATGCCTTGATTCAATCCACTGACAGCACGTCAACCCCGGTATACCACATCGCTCCAATTCACTCTATTCCTTGCCCTCCTTTCACCCTCCTGCATGTTCAGGCCCCGATCACACAAAATCTTTTTCACTCCATCTTTCCACCTCCAATTTGGTCTCCCTCTTCTCCTCGTTCCCTCCATCTCCGACACATATATCCTCTTGGTCAATCTTTCCTCACTCATTCTCTCCATGTGCCCAAACCACTTCAAAACACCCTCTTCTGCTCTCTCAACCACGCTCTTTTTATTTCCACACATCTCTCTTACCCTTACGTTACTCACTCGATCAAACCACCTCACACCACACATTGTCCTCAAACATCTCATTTCCAGCACATCCATCCTCCTGCGCACAACTCTATCCATAGCCCACGCCTCGCAACCATACAACATTGTTGGAACCACTATTCCTTCAAACATACCCATTTTTGCTTTCCGAGATAATGTTCTCGACTTCCACACATTCTTCAAGGCCCCCAGAATTTTCACCCCCTCCCCCACCCTATGATCCACTTCCGCTTCCATGGTTCCATCCGCTGCCAGATCCACTCCCAGATATCTAAAACACTTCACTTCCTCCAGTTTTTCTCCATTCAAACTCACCTCCCAATTGACTTGACCCTCAACCCTACTGTACCTAATAACCTTGCTGTTATTCACATTTACTCTTAACTTTCTTCTTCCACACACTTTACCAAACTCAGTCACCAGCTTCTGCAGTTTCTCACATGAATCCGCCACCAGCGCTGTATCATCAGCGAACAACAACTGACTCACTTCCCAAGCTCTCTCATCCCCAACAGACTTCATACTTGCCCCTCTTTCCAAAACTCTTGCATTCACCTCCCTAACAACCCCATCCATAAACAAATTAAACAACCATGGAGACATCACACACCCCTGCCGCAAACGTACATTCACTGAGAACCAATCACTTTCCTCTCTTCCTACACGTACACATGCCTTACATCCTCGATAAAAACTTTTCACTGCTTCTAACAACTTGCCTCCCACACCATATATTCTTAATACCTTCCACAGAGCATCTCTATCAACTCTATCATATGCCTTCTCCAGATCCATAAATGCTACATACAAATCCATTTGCTTTTCTAAGTATTTATCACATACATTCTTCAAAGCAAACACCTGATCCACACATCCTCTACCACTTCTGAAACCACACTGCTCTTCCCCAATCTGATGCTCTGTACATGCCTTCACCCTCTCAATCAATACCCTCCCATATAATTTACCAGGAATACTCAACAAACTTATACCTCTGTAATTTGAGCACTCACTCTTATCCCCTTTGCCTTTGTACAATGGCACTATGCACGCATTCCGCCAATCCTCAGGCACCTCACCATGAGTCATACATACATTAAATAACCTTACCAACCAGTCAATAATACAGTCACCCCCTTTTTTAATAAATTCCACTGCAATACCATCCAAACCTGCTGCCTTGCCGGCTTTCATCTTCCGCAAAGCTTTCGCTACCTCTTCTCTGTTTACCAAATCATTTTCCCTAACCCTCTCACTTTGCACACCACCTCGACCAAAACACCCTATATCTGCCACTCTATCATCAAACACATTCAACAAACCTTCAAAATAAATGCTATATACAAATCCATTTGCTTTTCTAAGTATTTCTCACATATATTCTTCAAAGCAAACACCTGATCCACACATCCTTTACCACTTCTGAAACCAGACTGCTCTTCCCCAATCTGATGCTCTGTACATGCCTTCACCCTCTTAATCAATATCCTCCCATATAATTTCCCAGGAATACTCAACAAACTTATACCTCAGTAATTTGAGCACTCGCCTTCCACACATTCTTCAACGCTCCCAGAACCTTCGCACCCTCCCCCACCCTGTGACTCACTTCCACTTCCATGGTTCCATCTGCTGCCAAATCCACTCCCAGATATCTAAAACACTTCACTTCCTCTGGTTTTTCTCCATTCAAATTCACCTCCCAATTGACTTGTCCCTCAACCCCACTGAACCTAATAACCTTGCTCTTATTCACATTTTTTCTCATCTTCCTACATATTCCGTGCATGTTGTAAAAGGCGACTAAAAGGGAAGGGAGCAACAGATCACAGTGGTGTGCATGATGTAGTATTTACTGATAACCACAAAGAAAATGAAACACAATAATTTCCCAAGTGTACTTTCATGCAATGATTTCATCATCAGGGGAGATATTCGAATGAGATAGAATACATAGAACAGTCAGCTGATATACAAGGATGAGACATAGCTAAGATGCCACTGGAAAACATGTTACTGGATGGTAATGTTCCGTCTTATGGTGTTCAGGTCTGGCACCATGCCTTTCATAAAATTTTATTGTGTGGACAGAAATGGAAGTTTACAAATTTTGCCTACAACAAAGCTATCCAATTTGTAAAAACCTTCACTAATATTAATGTTACAATTCTTTGTTACAATTTTCTTTGTGTGGCGAGGTGGCGATGGGAACAAATAAAGGCAGACAGTATGAATTATGTACATGTGTATATGTGTATATGTCTGTGTGTGTATATATATGTGTACACTGAGATGTATAGGTATGTATATTTGTGTGTGTGGACGTGTATGTATATACATGTGTATGTGGGTGGGTTGGGCCATTCTTTTGTCTGTTTCCTTGCGCTACCTCGCTAACGTGGGAGACAGCGACAAAGCAAAATAAATAAATATAAATAAATACAATTCTTTGGGTATTTGATAACAGAAAATTCAATTATATTTCTCATGGTAAAGGAGTTACAGTTAATTGAATTAGCATTACTCCAGTCAATACAATGGTCAAAATTTTTAACATGAGGAGGCCTTTCGCATTTCAAGAGAGAACCACACCTTTCAAATGGATATACTTACACAATGGAAGAACCAAACATTAGACTATTGCTATAACAGGTTGATAAGTGAACAGAATTGTCTTCAAAGGAAAGTGAACTGTAAGTTAGCCTACCTTATTGAAAACAAAGATTGGACTTAGAACACACACTCTTCCTCTGTGGTGAACCTTTCCAATAAACAACCTGACAAGGATTCATGTGTGCCCTAGGCTAAGGTATGAGTTTTGTTGGCTCAAACGAAGAAGTTAATAGTGTTGATACTGCAACACCTTCCCTGTTAGAATCAGAAATTGCATGGGAAGCACAATAGAGAAGTTTAAAAGTGCACTGGACAAGTATCTACACAGTACACCAGACCAGACAGGCTGTAGGGATTATGTGGATCTGCAGGCTGCAGCTTTGAACTGATTGGTCTACCAATGACCCAACTGAAAAGCCTAGGCCTGCCTAAGGCTGTGGGCATGAAGACCCCAGAAGACCTAACCAGGTATTCATGAAGTATTTCATTGTGAACTATACTATATGGTAACATGCCTTTCCTGGTGTTCTGCAATGGAAAAACGGTTTCCTCGAGAAAACTTGTTCATGCCTTCCTCTCCTGCTTTGGCTTTCTCAGTTGAGAGTGTTCTTACAACATCAATTACCTCCCATCTTGTTAGTTTTATAATCTGTAAAGAAAAACACAAATATAAATTCCACATACAAAATTTGCATTTCATGTTATTCATACAAACAATTAAATTTATTATCATACTTGATTGCGGTTTTCCAAGTCAGTGAGGCAGCACCAGGAAATGGACAAAAAAGGATATATTCACTCATATATACACACATATACATATTCATCTATTCTTATTATACTTAGCGGCTGTCTCCAGTGTAGCGGGGTAGCGCAAGGAAACAGACAAAAGAATGGCCCAACCCACCCACATACACATGCATATACATAAACACCCACACATGCACATATGCATACCAATACATTTCAACATATACATACGTATATAAACATGTACATATTCATACTTGGTGCCTTCATCCATTCACGTTGCAACCCTGATACACATGAAACAGCACCCCTTCCCTCCCATGCACGTGCGTGTGAGGTAGCGCTAGGAGAAAACAACAAAAGCCACATTCTTTCACACCCAATCTCTTGCTGTCATGTGTGATGCACTGAAACAACACCTCCCTTTCCACATCCAGGCCCAACAAAACTTTCCATGGTTTACCCCAGATGCTTCACATGCCCTGGTTCCATACATTGACAGCACATCGACCACGGTATACCATATAGTATTCTTTCTCCCCTATCCCCAGGGATAAGGATTTTTTTTTTTCTAAACTATTCACCATTTCCCGCGTTAGCGAGGTAGTGTTAAGAACAGATGACTGAGCCTTTGAGGGAATATCCTCACTTGGCCCCCTTCTCTGTTCCTTCTTTTGGAAAATTAAAAACAAGAGGGGAGGATTTCCAGCCCCCACTCCCTTCCCTTTTAGTCGCCTTCTACAACACGCAGGGAATACGTGGGAAGTATTCTTTCTCCCCTATCCCCAGGGATAATAAGGATATATATATATATATATATATATATATATACAGGTGCAAGAGGTGAAAAAGAGGGCAAATGAGAGTTGGGGTGAGAGAGTATCATTAAATTTTAGGGAGAATAAAAAGGTGTTCTGGAAGGAGGTAAATAAAGTGTGTAAGACAAGGGAGCAAATGGGAACTTCAGTGAAGGGCGCTAATGGGGAGTTGATAACAAGTAGTGGTGATGTGAGAAGGAGATGGAGTGAGTATTTTGAAGGTTTGTTGAGTGTGTTTGATGATACAGTGGCAGATATAGGGTGTTTTGGTCGAGGTGGTGTGCAAAGTGAGAGGGTTAGGGAAAATGATTTGGTAAACAGAGAAGAGGTAGTAAAAGCTTTGCAGAAGATGAAAGCTGGCAAGGCAACAGGTTTGGATGGTATTGCAGTGGAATTTATCAAAAAAGGGGGTGACTGTATTGTTGACTGGTTGGTAAGGTTATTTAATGGATGTATGATTCATGGTGAGGTGCCTGAGGATTGGGGGAATGCTTGCATAGCCATTGTACAAAGGCAAAGGGGATAAGAGTGAGTGCTCAAATTACAGAGGTATAAGTTTGTTGAGTATTCCTGGTAAATTATATGGGAGGGTATTGATTGAGAGGGTGAAGGCATGTACAGAGCATCAGATTGGGGAAGAGCAGTGTGGTTTCAGAAGTGGTAGAGGATGTGTGGATCAGGTGTTTGCGTTGAAGAATGTATGTGAGAAATACTTAGAAAAGCAAATGGATTTGTATGTAGCATTTATGGATCTGGAGAAGGCATATGATAAGAGTTGATAGAGATGCTCTGTGGAAGGTACCAAGAATATATGGTGTGGGAGGCAAGTTGTTAGAAGCAGTGAAAAGTTTTTATCGAGGATGTAAGGCATGTGTGCGTGTAGGAAGAGAGGAAAGTGATTGGTTCTCAGTGAATGTAGGTTTGTGGCAAGGGTGGGTGATGACTCCATGGTTGTTTAATTTGTTTATGAACGGGGTTGTTAGGAAGGTGAATGCAAGTTTTGGAAAGAGGGGCAAGTATGAAGTCTGTTGGGGGTGAGAGAGCTTGGGAAGTGAGTCAGTTGTTGTTCGCTGATGATACAGCACTGGTGGCTGATTCATGTGAGAAACTGCAGAAGCTGGCGACTGAGTTTGGTAAAGTGTGTGAAAGAAGAAAGTTAAGAGTAAATGTGAATAAGAGCAAGGTTATTAGGTAAAGTAGGGTTGAGGGTCAAGTCAATTGGGAGGTAAGTTTGAATGGAGAAAAACTGGAGGAAGTAAAGTGTTTTAGATATCTGGGAGTGGATCTGGCAGTGGATGGAACCATGGAAGCAGAAGTGAATCATAGGGTGGGGGAGGGGGCAAAAATCCTGGGAGCCTTGAAGAATGTGTGGAAGTCGAGAACATTATCTCGGAAAGCAAAAATGGGTATGTTTGAAGGAATAGTGGTTCCAACAATGTTGTATGGTTACAAGGCATGGGCTATGGATAGAGTTGTGCGCAGGAGGGTGGATGTGCTGGAAATGAGATGTTTGAGGACAATGTGTGGTGTGAGGTGGTTTGATTGAGTAAGTAATGTAAGGGTAAGAGAGATGTGTGGAAATAAGAAGAGCGTATTTGAGAGAGCAGAAGAGGGTGTTTTGAAATGGTTTGGGCACATGGAGAGAATGAGTGAGGAAAGATTGACAAAGAGGATATATGTGTCGGAGGTGGAGGGAACGAGGAGAAGTGGGAGACCAAATTGGAGGTGGAAAGATGGAGTGAAAAAGATTTTGAGTGATCGGGGCCTAAACATGCAGGAGGGTGAAAGGTGGGCAAGGAGTAGAGTGAGTTGGATCGATGTGGTATACCGGGGTCGACATGTTGTCAGTGGATTGAATCAGGGCATGTGAAGCGTCTGGGGTAAACCATGGAAAGTTCTGTGGGGCCTGGATGTGGAAAGGGAGCTGTGGTTTCAGGCATTATTGCATGACAGCTAGAGACTGAGTGTGAACGAATGGGGCCTTTGTTGTCTTTTCCTAGCACTACCTCGCACACATGAGGGGGGAGGGGGATGGTATTCCATGTGTGGCGAGGTGGCGATGGGAATGAATAAAGGCAGACAGTGTGAATTGTGTGCATGGGTATATATGTATGCGTCTGTGTGTGTATATATATGTGTACATTGAGATGTATAGGTATGTATATTTGCGTGTGTGGATGTGTATGTATATATATGTGTATGGGGGTGAGTTAGGCCATTTCTTTCGTCTGTTTCCTTGCGCTACCTCGCAAACGAGAGAGACAGCAACAAAGCAAAATAAATAAAAAAAATATAATTATATATATATATATATATATATATATATATATTTTTTTTTTTTTTTATACTATTCGCCATTTCCCGCATTAGCGAGGTAGCGCTAAGAACAGAGGACTGGGCCTTTGAGGGAATATCCTCACCTGGCCCCCTTCTCTGTTCCTTCTTTTGGAAAAAAAAAATAAAAAAAAAAAACGAGAGGGGAGGATTTCCAGCCCCCCGCTCCCTTCCCTTTTAGTCGCCTTCTACGACACGCAGGGAATACGTGGGAAGTATTCTTTCTCCCCTATCCCCAGGGATATATATATATATATATATATATATATATATATATATATATATATATATATATATATATATATATATATATATTATCCCTGGGGATAGGGGATGAAGAATACTTCCCACGTATTCCCTGCGTGTCGTAGAAGGCGACTAAAAGGGGAGGGAGCAGGAGGCTGGAAATCCTCCCCTCTCGTTTTTTTTTTTCTTTTTTTTAATTTTCCAAAAGAAGGAACAGAGGGGGGCCAGGTGAGGATATTCCACAAAGGCCCAGTCCTCTGTTCTTAACGCTACCTCGCTAATGCGGGAAATGGGTAAGGGGAAAGAGTGGTTTGGGAATGTCTGGGGAGTAAAGTCAGGTGTTAGTGAGAGGACAAGAGCAAGGGAAGGAGTAGCAATACTCCTGAAACAGGAGTTGTGGGAGTATGTGATAGAGTGTAAGAAAGTAAATTCTCGATTAATATGGGTAAAACTGAAAGTTGATGGAGAGAGGTGAGTGATTATTGGTGCATATGCACCTGGGCATGAGAAGAAAGATCAAGAGAGGCAAGCGTTTTGGGAGCAGCTGAATGAGTGTGTTAGTGGTTTTGATGCACGAGACCGGGTTATAGTGATGAGTGATTTGAATGCAAAGGTGAGTAATGTGGCAGTTGAGGGAAGAATTGGTATACATGGGGTGTTCAGTGTTGTAAATGGAAATGGTGAAGAGCTTGTAGATTTATGTGCTGAAAAAGGACTGATGATTGGGAATACCTGGTTTAAAAAGCGAGATATACATAAGTATACTTATGTAAGTAGGAGAGATGGCCAGAGAGCGTTATTGGATTACGTGTTAATTGACAGGCGTGCGAAAGAGAGACTTTTGGATGTTAATGTGCTGAGAGGTGCAACTGGAGGGATGTCTGATCATTATCTTGTGGAGGCTAAGGTGAAGATTTGTATGGGTTTTCAGAAAAGAAGAGTGAATGTTGGGGTGAAGAGGGTGGTGAGAGTAAGTGAGCTTGAGAAGGAGACCTGTGTGAGGAAGTACCAGGAGAGACTGAGTACAGAATGGAAAAAGGTGAGAACAATGGAAGTAAGGGGAGTGGGGGAGGAATGGGATGTAGTTAGGGAATCAGTGATGGATTGCACAAAAGATGCTTGTGGCATGAGAAGAGTGGGAGGTGGGTTGATTAGAAAGGGTAGTGAGTGGTGGGATGAAGAAGTAAGAGTATTAGTGAAAGAGAAGAGAGAGGCATTTGGACGATTTTTGCAGGGAAAAAATGCAATTGAGTGGGAGATGTATAAAAGAAAGAGACAGGAGGTCAAGAGAAAGGTGCAAGAGGTGAAAAAAAGGGCAAATGAGAGTTGGGGTGAGAGAGTATCATTAAATTTTAGGGAGAATAAAAAGATGTTCTGGAAG